>NC_060276.1:104458207-104657122 GCF_021613505.1 Equus quagga | reverse complement strand
CGGGCGCCACCACCGCCGCCGCCGCCGCCGCCGCCGCCCGAGCCCAAGCCCGCGCCGAGCGTGCGCCTCGCCCTCCTCCCGCGCCCGCTCTGCTCTAGGATGCTGCGGCAGGTTCTGCACAGGGGCTTGAGGACGTGTTTCTCCCGGCTCGGCCACTTCATTGCCAGTCACCCTGTCTTCTTTGCCTCGGCGCCGGTGCTCATCTCCATCCTGCTCGGCGCCAGCTTCAGCCGCTACCAGGTCGAGGAGAGCGTGGAGCACCTGCTGGCGCCCCAGCACAGCCTCGCCAAGATCGAGCGCAACCTCGTCAACAGCCTCTTCCCGGTCAACCGCTCCAAGCACCGGCTCTACTCGGACCTGCAGACCCCTGGGCGTTACGGCCGGGTCATCGTCACCTCTTTCCAGAAAGCCAACATGCTGGACCAGCATCACACCGACCTGATCTTAAAGGTGAGATGGGGGCGGGCGCGGGCTGCCTCTGCGCCGGGGTCCGGGCTGAGAGCGCCACCTCTCCCATCCCAGGCGGCTGCCGCAGGGGCTCCCCTGCACTGCGCGCCCCTTGGAGGCCGCCAGGAGCCTCCTAGCCTTCTTGGCGGGGAGCGTCCGGTTCCGGGCCCGGCCCTACCCTCGCCGCCGTCGCCGCTACCCCGGTAGCTGCTGCAACAGTTGGGGCGGCGGCGGCCACAGTGCTGTGGTCTGTGCGCTTGTTTTGGTTACAGTGGTCCTGGGGGCGGGGAGGCTTTGGGGTAACTGGGACAGGAAGGAGCAGAACAAGAGAAGACATTATAGAAAGTCCTGATACTTGGAAACAAAATACTATGCTTGGGGGCGGATTCAGAGACCCCCCCCCTTCCCCGTCCCCATTTTTTTCTTGCTTCCTCTGGCCCCGGAGTGTTTTGAGAAAGGCTGCTGAGAGGGGCTATAAGGGGGCAGAAGAATGTGAGGTGGGATGGTGAAGAAAATGCCTCCCACCCACCCAGAAAGAAGTGTGGTCAGGCGGCGAGGACAGGGGCTGCCCTGCTGCCCTCTTCCCCGGAGCGAGGTAGCCATCTCTGTCTTCTAGGATAGGAAATAATGTTTGTGATTCGCAGTTACTTCATCTTTCACAGTAGCTCCTGTCTTCCGAAATTCAAAAACTTCTTTGGGGAAAGAGGGATTTGATTGATCCACTTTATTTGGGTGCATTTGGGCGTGAGGGTGAGGGGCAGAGCCAGAAGGGTGAGGACAGAAGCCAGGCTGTGTGGCCCTGAGAAGAGCACAGGAAACCAAGCAGCTGGTTAGAGAGTGACACTCTTAGAAGCAGAAACAGGTTGTGCTGTCAGCCCAAGGTGGGAATTTGATGTGAAAAGTGAGGTTAATGGTGATAACTTTCAAGAAGTTCCTAAGGAAAGCAAAGGAGTGAGGACTAGACATGGAAAAGTGGAGACCTTGGGAGAGAAAAGCAAAACTAGGTGAGATTGTTCCATCCAAGTCCCTGGTGGGGAATATGGGGCTTGTTTACTTAAGGTTCTCCTCTGGGGAGGGCAGACAGGAACCAGTCCCAACTGGAGCCCTGGGGCAGAGGGATGGAAGGTGCTGGTTTTGTGTGGGTCTCTGGTCCAGATCTGGGATTAGAGGCCAGTTAGAGTTCTAGTCTACTCCTCCCAAAGGGAGGCAGCCAGTGAACCTGAGGCACTCTTTCCTTCTTTTTTCCTCTACAGGTGACCCTTTATCCCTAGAGACAAGCTAATTTTCCTGTATTATTTCCCTCCCTGTATTTGTTGACATGTTATCAATCAGCAGTTAGTAATGAGGGAATCTGACTAGGGACTCAGTGGAATTAGAACCTTCCCACATTGGGTGGCTCATAATATTTTTAATGGCACACACATCATCACACATACTCACCCACCACAGAACCTTAGTAACATTAATCCCGATATGTATGCTTTTCTCATGATTATACTTCCAGCATCAAAGTGGTTTTTTTCCCCAATACTTCAGTGAACATATTTTGACACACAGATAAATACCGCTCAAAATGCTTTGCCAAGAAAACATGTAGTAGTTTCATCACAGTCTTAAGGAAACTATCATTTAGACAGTCCTGACAGTTGGAAAGCTGCCCCATCGTTTGATAGGTGATCCACTAAATAATGTTTCTCTTTGTATTTTTTTTTGAGGTGATGTTTCCACTGGCTTTTTAATTTTTTTCCCTAACAAACCGTCACGCCACTGTGACGGGCAGTCACCAGTTACATTCACTCTCAAGGTTAATGAGACATCAACAGGCATATCAGATCTCTTTGCAACTGGATTTTTTTCTCCCCTGTTTGATTTTGATCTGTTCAGGACAGAAAACCATATTATAAGAGAAAGTTGGGACTGAAGAGAGAGGGAGGCTGGCTTTGCCTCCACGTCTAAAGGACAACTTTAAAGGACAGCAGTCTGGTCAGTGAATTGTTTTAAGAAATAGGATGTTTTTTCATTTCTAGGTGCCCGGGAAAAATCAAAACCAAGTGGAATAGTAGTCAGAACTCATTTCTAGCTTATGGCTCTCTGGTCAAAGGAATTCGTACAGCTTGTAAAAACCCAGACTTATGAAACTGAGAGAATTGCCTTTGATTTTAATATCCATTTTTTCTTTCTACATCCAACGCCTATATTTGGTAGGTATGGAGCTGGGGGGACAGAAAAATGGACCTTCAGTAGTCATAGTAATGTAAAGTGTGGGAACGAGCATTTATCTTTTTTGTTCTTTTTTTCCATTAAAGACATAATGAAGACTTGTCCTTTACAAAAGGTGCTAGGAGTGAAAGAGTCACTGGATCTGCCCTTACTAGTGTAATTCTTCCCCTTTGTTGCTGGCATCAAGGATAGCGCTGACAGTTAACATTGTACACAACACCAACCAGTCCTGCCTGTTTTATGGCATGGCATTGGAAGTGAAGTGGAGGAAGCATAAGCAGGGTTGGAGGTGTTCTCAGGCCCCACTACAAAACTGGAGGCAGGAACTTGCAGGATTATGTTGTTTATTCCTCACAGTGTTCTGGGGTTGTTCCTATTCAGTGAAGGAGATTCTTCTTGGGATATTAGTCCAGCTATTTTCTGATCAAAAATAGACTGCAAAGGGATGATGACAAAAAATGAAAACCCAGGTTGATTTTTTTACATATAATCAAGAGTATCATGGAAAAAATAATCCATGTTTGAAAATCCAGCTGATCTGCTTTGGAGGAGCTTTCTCAAATTTGTGCAAGTGACATGATTGCCATACTCTGACTCTGCAGCATAGAATTTGACCCCAAACTATGAGAGGGGTGACTCTGCCTGGCAATGGTTTTCTCTGAAGGCTGCAGGGCAAAGATGTAATTTTGGGCGAAAGTGGGTGGGGCCTGATGATGCTGGCAAGGGATCAACCATTAATTTCTGAACCTCTTTAATCTTCAAAAGTCCTCATTTCACTAGATGATTAAATTTAGCTCAGTATTATATTTTAACAGAAAATTCATGATGTTTGTCTCAGAGCAAATTTCAGAGTAGTGTCTCACGAGCTTTTATAGATATGTTCCCTTTTGACCACCTACAATGAAGTATAAGAAGGTCTTGTTGATAATTGATCTGGGCTGTGACCCAAACAATACTTGATTTATTCCAGAATCATCTGTGTAGAATGAAGAACCAGTTTAGCCCAATCCTTAAAATAATGATATCACCTTTACAGCACTTTATAAGTTATAAACACAGAGTATGTTTAAATGCAGTAGACACCTCAGGGTAGGCAGGAAAAGTGGTGTTATCCCATTTGACAAATGGGAAAGCTGCTCCTTAGAAATTAACTGACTTGTCCACGGGAAAAAGACACAGACAGACCCAAGACTGTAACCCAGAGTTTTTGACTCCCAGCCGAGTGCTCTTTTCACTATAATTTACCACCTCCCATATGATAAACTACTTGAATGATTTAAAATGTACATTTTTGTTATTCAAATGAAATATATTTGACCAAAATCTCATACCCATCCCATCTCATTGTTCTAAGGACAATGATTCTGCCTAGTGTCAATGAAAATTCACATACAGAAACTCTACATGCCCAAAATAAAGCATAAGATATTTGTTACTAGCAATATACAAAGATAGAATATTTTACTGGGAAAATTTCTGGCACATAGTAAACCCTCAGTAAATACTTGTCCAACAGACCTGCCCTAGTTTACTCAGACATTTGTGTGATAGGTAAAGAAAATTCCATAGAAACTACTTTGAAATGTATTTTCAAAATGACATTTTTATTTTTACAACTTTACAGGCAGTTTTTAGGCTTCTCTTTTTCCAAGATATCATTCTTCCTTCCACGATAACCTTTGTAGTCATATCAAAACATATTTCAGTTTTGAAACTGGGTAGGGGCATTTCCTTCGCACAGCATCCTCATCTTCAGAGGAACCTCGTAGGATATTTTATTCTAAACCAAGCGAAGGACACATCCTCACTACGCAGACATTCTTCCACTTACTGGGGAATCTCATTTTGTTCAAATATTGAGTTTCTTTTTATTTAAATTTTTATATTGAAATAATACATTAAGTAGAATTAAGTTGCAAAATGAGATTAATCGAATCTAACTTGGAATTATTTAATTTCAGCTTCCACAAAGGGCAGCATAACTGCTAGCTCAGGGTCACAAAGACCTGGTAGCTGGATCAAGATTCCGGTTTTTCTCAGCACTTTCAATGAGCACAGGAATCCCATCATTTCTTTCTCTACAGTCTAAGGATCAGCAGATTCTGGCCTATTTTTAAGCTTAGAAGGAGTTTTTACATTTTTTAAAGATTATTAAAAAAACAAAAACAAAGAAGAATACGAGGCAGAGATGGCATGTGGCTCTCAAAGCCTAAAATATTTATTCTTTGATTCTTTACATAAAGAAGTTCCTATATTGTATTCCAAAACTCCTTTATTGGAGTAATTTCAGGAAGTTAATACTGTTAAATAACCTCTAAGACAGCGGTTCTCAACCAGGATGATTATGCCCCCCAGGGGACACTTGGCAATGATTAGAGACATTTTTGATTGTCACACCTGGGAATGAGTTGCTACTGGCATCTAGTGGGTGGAGGTCATGGATGCTGTTAGCTATCTGACGTGCACAGGACAGCCCCTCACAGCAAAGAATTATCTGACTCCAAATCCTGCTTGAAGGGGTTCGTTTGTGTCTTTCTTTTGTTTTGTTAGGATTTTTTTTTCAGCTGCATCGATAATGTAAAGTGAAAAAATGTCAAAGAGAATTTCACATCTCAAAATCTTATAGAACTTTGACTGGAGACAAATACGGTGACCTCTGAGGAGATGCTCTTTTGGGCAGATGCGCAGAGAGCAGATTTTCCAGTGTAACCTTCCTCAAGATGCAGTTACCCTTACCCCCTCCTATAGCTCTGTCCTTGATGGTCTAAATTGCGCTGTAGAGAAACCCAAGAAACTGAATACAGTCTAACTGCCTGAATGGCAAAGCTACTGAATTGACGCTGGCCTTGAGACTTGTCAGAGTGCCCGTGATCGGCAGGCCTGACCCTCAATCTGTAGCAGTTACCCACCAGGCCTGGCTTCTCCTGACAGTGTGTAAGACCCCACTGTGAGTGGTGACCTGCCGAGGAGGCAGGAGGCAGTGTTTTGTTGCCTAGTCCAGCTGCTTTGCTTTTCTGAACATAAAATGACAAAAGAGCTTGCATGCAAGGAACAGGGGATCAAAGACCCTTGGGTTTGGAAGGCACCTTAAAGGTCATCTCTGCAGACACTGATGCTGGAATATGCTCTTAGCATCTCAGGGTGCTTTGTCTGGTGACAGGTGCTATGATGCCTTGGGCAGTCCGGTGCCTTTGGTGAGTTATCCAAGTGGCAGATACTCTTAGAAAAGATTTAGCCCAGGCCTGAAAGGGCAACATTCATGCATGTGCTGGGCCAGCCAATTGCCTTTTGCACTTTATTTTTGCACGAGGGGAAAATTAAGGAGACATTGAGGTCACTTTACATTCTCCTTTCATTTCATACGAGGTTCATCCACATAATCCAAGTACAGTAACATTCTAGGGCTGTCTCACTTCTAAGCACATTTCATTTGTGTGAATAGTATCCTCAAATGCCCACCCTACTTGTCTCATTTAGATTTTGGGAGCAATCTTTTACCTCCTTGTATAGATAAGCATTTAGGACAAACTTTGGGTAAACTACTAATTTAAACTGAAATTTAGATATAAAGCTGTGGTGTGAGAGGAAGCTCACCTTTTTAATGACTCAAAGTATCTTGCTAGGTGCTATATTGAAGTTAGAGAAGGGTGATTTTTTTAAATTAACACAAAGTGAACCTCTCAGGATTCACCAGACTTATAAACCTCACAGAACAACTGAGCATTTAACTGGTAACTCCTTATGATAATTAAGAGAAGGGGCAGTAAGCTAACAGAAGTTATTTGTTCCTGCCTGAGAGGCTGCAGCATCCCTTGGCACAGGAGCTAGGGAGATGCAAGGTGCTGGGGATCTGATCAACTTTGACTGTGGGGTGCACCATCTGGTATCTGACTTTGGGGCTCAGTGTGAGCCCCAACTGATACTTGAGATAGGCTTGAAGCAGACCTTTGAAGTCACCTGCTTAGTAGCACATCACAGCAAGCAGGCCTGTCTGCAGCACTGCCTGTGCTGCCGCCACATGCCCGGAAGGCCACAGAACTTCTGAGGAATCCTGCCAGACTGATTTAATGACCAGCAGGGGAGGTGAGTAATCTCTAACCTTTAAAAGACCCAAAAAAAAGGAAATCAACACCAGTTGTTATTTCATATGGGAAGCCCTGAATAATATGTCATGCCTTCAACTTCAGAATTCATATTTTGAACAAAAGGAGGCAATGAGGCAATAGGGAAGCTATTTTTATCTTCTTGCTCTCTAAGAAATCCCCTTGAGAATACTGCTTCTGGTATTTTGAAAGATCCCCATTGTTAGGTGTTCCACTTTAGGTTTAACTTGTGGGCTCCAGGTACAGTTGAGATGAGGATTTGAGTGCAAGCAGTTACCTTGGGAGGTGATATCCAAAAACACCTATGAAAGTAAGGAAGTGGGGACATGAAATAGGGAGTAGCAGAAGCCAGTTGAGGGAGTATTTTCAAGCAAGTGTCCACTGTGGGCAGCTGGGGCTCAGTCTCACTGGGGAACTCTGGGAGACACTATAGAACATGTGTCCAAGTTATTCCAACTGTGGGAGAAGAAACCAGATGTTTATTCCCCAACTCTCCAGCCATCGTTAATTGATCCAGCTGCGTCTGGGGGCATTAAATAAATCTCTGGCAATTCCAGATGTGGTATGTGCCCTATAATCAGAATTGGTTTTTTTTTTTTTAAAGATTGGCACCTGGGCTAACAACTGTTGCCGATCTTCATTTTTTTTCAAAGATTGGCACCTGGGCTAACAACTGTTGCCAATCTTTTTTTTTTTCCTGCTTTTTTTATCTCCCCAAACCCACCCTGTACACAGTTGTATATCTTAGTTGCACGTCCTTCTAGTTGTGGCACGTGGGACGCCGCCTCAACGTGGCCTGACAAGCGGTGCCATGTCTGCATCCAGGATCCGAACCCTGGGCCGCCGCAGTGGAGCGCGCGAACTTAACCACTCGGCCACGGAGCCGGCCCCACAGAATTGGTTTTGTTGTTGTTGTTGTTTTATAAAAGCCTCAGGCAGAGAGCTACAGGTGTTTGCAGTAAGTGGTCTCGGCATGTAGAGATGAGTATGAGCTGAGAGAATATGGGTGGGACCCTGAGAGCATCTGGGAGTTTAGGGCCCACGTTCTTAGGGGATGTCCATCCCTTCACTCAACAAGATGGCCATGACCCCATCTCCATGAAGCTTACAGGCAAGAATGATCCAGCAGAGCTGTTTAGTTATTCTCAATTTTGATAAGCAACTGACATTTTCAGTTTTGTCACAGGATAGTGGTAAAGATGATTTCACTCAGGGCCTGGACACCACCAGGACTTGTGGTTTTATATGTCAAATTCCCACATTTGAGTGGCCCGTATCCAGCCCTCTTCCCTTTATGAATACAAGTGAAGTCTGCAGGCCCCCATCTTATAGCCTGCTTCTTCACACATCCTACTTTTGCTGTTCTCCTCCCTAGAAATGCACTAACTCCTTACTTTGAGGTCATAATCACATGACTTCTACTTTATGAGGTCTTCCCAGATTCATGCCTCCCCCTCTCCATTAAATCTATCTGACTTTCAGTCATATCCACATTCTTTGATGCTTAATTATACACTATTCTATAATTTGCTATATTGTCACATGATAGTTTCTCATGAGCAAGATCATAAGCTCTTCAAGGGCAGGAACAATGTCTCATGCTCCCAAATCTCTCCTAGAACCTAGCATAATGTGGAGTGTGCACCAGGTGATTAATAAAGTGTTGCTAGTTGATGGCTTGTAGGATTGAAAATGTGCTCTTCCTTCCCTATTGATTTGTTTTAGTCAAATATAATTTTGCCTGGTAGCATGATCATGGGATTTTTTTAGATCTGTCTTCATTCTTCATCCATGACAAATCTTGGTTCCAAACTTGATGATAGGCAATAAGCATCCATTCTGCTTCAGGATCTGCTGACATTTATTTTATATCAGGAGAAATTCTTAGAAAACCAAACACCTGACCACCTCTTCTGGTCCAAGTACAGTTGGAAAGGCATATGTTTGACCTCAGTCTCCAGGGGTCCATTCCCATGTTGTTCCCAACGAGCACCCTTGAAGTCAGCTCTCTACTACACATCTTTATTTGCATGAAGTAGTCTCAAAATACCCATACTCAAATGTAAACATGAAGCACATTTTTTTTTTACATCAAGGACAAGTGGTTTTCCCAGCTGTAGCATCAGTGTTCAACAGATAACCATTCTGATGTTACTTAGCCTCACCCTTCTTCAGAGGGAGCCCAGGATAACAGAAAGACATGTTCTAAGAGGTGAACTTAAAAAAATGATACGGTACAAAATCAGTCTATCTCTGGTGAGTTTAACAGAAACACTAGAACTGCTAATTTCTCAGCATTGAAAGTGAGATTCCTCTGCCCATTCTTCCATGGGTTCCACAAATTTGTGGCTACCAAGGCTTTGTCAATTCCTTCTAATTGTCTCAAGAAAAAATTCATCTCTGCTATAGAACTATCATTACAAGTGCTCAAAAGAATCTTTGTGATACTCAGTACCTTAATTTTCTGAGCTCTGCATTGCTCCCTTTTGCTTTTGTTCTTGTTTTGACATAGTATCTAGGCAAGTGGTCATACTGAGTAAAGACTGCTCTTAGACTCTTTTATGTGCCCACACATCACCTGGGCATCTTGTGAAAATACAGATTCTGATTCAGCCTGGGTTGGAACCCACAATTCTGAAGTTCTAACAAGCTCTCAGGTGATGCTGATGCTGCTGGTCAGTGGAGCACACTTTCAGTAGCAAGGCTCAAACTTAGCTGTTGTGAACAGAACACTGGATTTGGAGTCAGGAAAGCCAAGCTCAAGTCCCAGTTCTCCTAAGTATGTGACTTTGCATAAGTCACCTAACCTCCCTGAGAAGCAGTTTCTTCATGTGCTCTGAGTGTCATAGCATCCCCTGTACCCACTTACGGTAAAGATGCAATGAGATAAAGTATGTGAAGGCACTATGCATCCTTCTGTAAGGTGTGTTATCATTATTCCTATTTGCTTTGAAAATGACTGTGATTTCTTCATGTGTGCCAGTTCTTTCAGAGCCATTATTGCCTCTTGAGTAAATATGCATGTAACTTTTTTTTTCCTTTGATCCAACAGGCAATAACGGGTGCTCAATCTGCATTCTCAATACTCAGATTGGCAATTTGTTGGTCTTTAATGACTCTGAGTCATTACAGATGACTGGATTCATCCTACTGCTGAGCATGCAGCTCCTAAGTTCTTAGGCGGGGAGAGCTGTCAGTGGGGATGGGCAGATTGCACTCCAGCTCATCAAGGTGGTTTCTCAGGGCTCAGAACTTCATCCTCATGCTTGACAGGGCTTTGCACACAAAGGAAGCCTTCACTTCCTGCCCAGGAAAGTGACTTCAGCATTAAAAGCTTTAGAAGGCTGTGGGCTCCAGTTTCAAGGTTTTCTTCACTACTCCTCACAGCACAGGCATGTCAGAAAGGGATTCTCCAGCAATTTAGGTAAAAGAGTTGACAACTCTCCTCTCTCACTTAATTTACATGACTACAGTGTTTCCCTGGGAAATCTTGCAGACATAAGTAGATCTGCAAGCACTTCAAAGGGAAGAGTGTCGTCAGAATTGCCAGAGATCAGGAGAACCAGGCAAAGTGATAATTGTGAAGCCCTTTGAAACTGTGAAATGTAAAATTTTGCTGACTGGGGGTTTTAATCATTTAGGTCAGTGCATTGCCCCACCTTCCCCTTTCTAAAATTTCTTTTTATAGGGTTATAAAAGAAATCTATAATGATTTACGATCAAAATCAAACGCACCTAAGGAAATTCCTCTGCCTGTATGGTTCTCTTTGCCTAAACTCTTTAAACAAAACTAACCTCAGTGTAAGTGAGAATTAGCAGTTCTCAAATTTGAATGTGCTTTCAGATTCCTCGGGAATTTTATTAACACGCGTATTCTGGTTTGGTAGGTCTGGGACAGCAGGCCTGAAATTCCGTACTCCTAACAAGCTCCCAGGGCTGCTGCTGCTGCTGGTCTGAGGTCCACACTGACTAGAGCAGTGGATCGGTGGACCTGAGGAACTTTTATGTGTCCTAATTACTCAATGCCATTTAATTGCCTCCATACTCTAAGGCAGTGGTTCTCAAACTTGAGTGGATATCCCCTGGAGGGCTTGTCCAAACACAGATTTTTGGGTCTCACCTCCAGAGTTTCTAATTCTGTATGTCTGGGGTTGGGCCTGAGAATTTGCATCTCTAACAAGTTCCCAAGGTGATGTTTTTCTTGCTGGTTCAGGGACCACAATTTGAGAGCCACTGCTGTAAAGCATCTTAGTAATTAGTTGCCAGGACTTATTCCAAAAATGCAGTCTCTCTCTCTGTAGAACCTAGCCAACAGATACAAGCAGGGTGCAAGAGTTATTTGTTCAGTGGTGAATTCTGAATGACGCTGTAAGAACTAGTGTGCAAAGGGTACTACATAAGTCTGAACCTTACAAGTTTGCAGTTTAAGACAAACATATCGGACAAAGGGGCCTGCGCCACTGCCTTTCTCCAGGTGCTAGAGTTTAGGAAAAAGGGGCTGAATAGAAGAAAGGACACTCTGAGATGGGGGGAGAGAAATAAGCCCCCTACTCACACACAAATACACTGTGGATGATATTGCTACCATCACTACGTGATTGCCAAAGTTTCCTTTCTTCAAAAGACTTCCAAAGACTTTACATCAAATCAGAAGGCACAGTGGCTACAAATAGGAGCTACATGTTGCGTTTCTGAGACAAGGACCTAGCTTTGTGGTTACCAGAGGTGAAATGTTCATGGGGAGGGCCCTGGCAGCTAATGTTCTGTTTCAACTACTGTCTGATGTCAGTGCTGTTAGAGCGAGGTGAAGTGAAACTGTAGTGAAGTTCAGTAAGTACTGGTTTTGTCATAGTGGAATAAGTGTTGTTTCAGAGCCCCAAATTTTTGTATTTGAGGCTGTGAATCATTAATGGGTCCTTGATCAAGTTAAGTGACTTGATCTCTGGGGTCTCAATTTCCTCACCCATAAAATGGGATCAGCAATATCATCATCATGGGGTTGGAAGATAAAAGGAGATAATGTGTGTGAGCAAACTTCATAAAGTGTAACATGCCTGAAGCCACAGAAATCTCATAATATCTGCACTGAGTGCACACATGTTTGTCTGGGGCAAGAGGACAAACTCCTGAGGATTCCCAGGGGAGAAGAATAAACACCTTAGTCACCAAGTTGACACATTTTGCATCCATCTCTTTTTGTAAAAAGTGCCTGTAGAGTCAAGGACTACCTTGTACTAACCAAAAGCTCTGCTGACATGGCCTTATACTTTCAGATGATTAATACTATTGCATCCATCTATATCTTTACTTTGAATGACCCAAAGAGAATACAAAATAGCATATCTGACCATCCTTTGTCTATGCCTCTAAAGCCCTAGACCTGCATTGTCCAATTCAGAAGCCACTAGCCACATGTGGCTATTTGATTTAAATTTAAATTAATTAAAATTAGCAATTCATTTCCTCAGTTGCACTAGCCACTTTTCAAGTACTCAATAGCCACATATGCCTGAAATGAACAGAACAGATAGAGAACATTTTCATCCTCAGAGAAAGCTCTATTCGACAGTGCTGCTTTTCACAGATGAAATAACTGATACATCAGATAGCTTAACTAATAAGCAGTGGAATCAAGATTCCACCACAGGTCTAGCTTCTAAAGCATCATTTAAAAAATAACTGCACCAGATTGTCTCCATGAAATACAGAAATAGATGAGTAAGGCGTGGCCCCTGGTGTCTGATGGCCTTGAAGTAGTATTTCAATCAGTAACAGAGTAAGGGGGAACTTTCAGTTTCAGCTTCGACCTGTAAAGAGCTTGAAAATTGTCACTCTCATCCTTATAACAAGAAAAACCTACACAAACTGAAAATCAGTGACTTGGATACATCAGAGAACTGAGGTCACAGGGCAAACTGCCATCCCAAAATCTGTAGAGGCAGGCACATCCATAGAGACACAGCCAGTCTGCTTACCTGGAACAGAAGCCTCTGGTAGAAACACTTAAATGGTAATTTTGACAAATTGCTGGAGGCTGAGTGTGGAGTAGCATGACAGCGAGAGACTCCTGGGGGCTGCAGTCACTGTCTTTGTAGGGGGAGGGATCAGGGGGCTCAGAATTCTTGGGCTTCCCCTCCAGAAACCTCACCATATTCCCAAGGTGAAGATCTGGCAGGGAAATGTGGAAGAGTAATCATTATGAAGTCTACTCAGTCTTCTCCATAACATGGCCCTACTCTCCAGGAAAGAGGACTTTGCCAGAACACAATTCTGAAACTTTATCCTAGGTTCCTCCCCACCAAAGCCCCCATCAGACTTTCTGTCTCACCTAAGGGGAGGGAAAGAGTCCTCAGGTGTCAGGGCTTCAAGAAAATAAATTAGGAGTGTTGCAGCCAGGGAAAGCAGCAAGGGGCTGGAGTGAAAAACTATACCACTGGAGAAATATTTGAGGGTAATACCCAAAGGCACAGGCCCACTTAAAGACTGAGATTTCACTGGAAAAGTTTATAGCATTTTCCTTCCCTATACTCTACTACCACATCAACAAGGGCATCAGTATAATAATGGTGGATTACAGCTTAGAGAGCTGCAAGACACAGACTCTCTCTGAGGAGGAGTACTTAGGGAAGCCCAAAGTCAAGAGGAGAGACAAAAACAATGACAATAGAGAAATCTGAAGCTTCTGGTAACTATAGCCACAACGAACATTAAATACATCCCAACTCCTAGAGTAACATAAGTCCTCACTGTAAAGGCCTGTTTACCTCAGTTCCTATTAACTGATACATGTCCAGCTTTGGGAAAAAAGTTACAAGACACGCCAAAAGAAAAAAACATAGTCTGAAGAGACAAAGGAAGCATCAGAACCATACTCAGATACGACACAGCTGTTAGAATTATCAGATGGGAAATTTAAAATTATTATGATTAATATGTTACGGGCTTTAATGGAAAAAGTAGATAACATCAGGAACAGATAGACAATGTAAGTAGAGAGATAGAAA
Source organism: Equus quagga (assembly GCF_021613505.1). Lineage (NCBI taxonomy): Eukaryota > Metazoa > Chordata > Mammalia > Perissodactyla > Equidae > Equus > Equus quagga. The sequence goes on along the minus strand of NC_060276.1, from coordinate 104,643,348 downwards.
CTCTCAGGATGAACCAAAAGGAAATGCTAGAAATCAAAACTGTAGCAGAAATGAAGAATTGCTTTGATAGACTGGTCAGTAGACTCAACACAGCCCAGGAAAGAATCAGTGAGCTTGAGTACAGGGTAACAGAAACTTCACAAACTGAAACGCAAAAAGATAAAAAAGTGAAAACACCCCAGAACATTCGAGAATGGTGAGACAATATCAGAAGGTGTAACATACACATAATTAGAATCCCAGAAGGAGAAGAGGGAATGTAGCAGAAGAAATATTTGTAGTAATAATGGCCAAGAACTTTCCAAAATTAATGATAGACACCAAACTACAGATTCAGCTAGCTCAGAGAACACCAAGGAGGATAAGTACCAATAAAACAAAACTTAAGCATATCATATTCAAACTACAGAAAACCAGAGACAAAGAGGAAATCTTGAAAGAAGCCAGGGGGTTGGGGATAAGAACTACATCAGACTTCTCATCAGAAACCACACAAGCAGAACGAGAACAGAGTAAAATGTTTAAAGAGTTAAAAGGGAAAAATCTCACCAACCTAAAATTCTGTATCGAGCAAAATTATGCTTCGAAGTGAAGGAGATATGAAAGCTTTCTCAAACAAAAACTGAGAGAATTCATTGCCTGCAGACTTGTCCTGCAAGAAATGTTCTTCATGCCAAAAGAAAATTATATAGGTCAAAAACTCAGATATATATAAAGAAAAGAAGGGTGTTAGAAAAGGAATAAATTAAGGTAAAATAAAATCTTTTTAGTTTTCTTATTCTTAATTGATCTAAAAATCAATTAAGATCTAAAAGGTAACTGTTTGTTTAAACTAAAATTGATCTAAAAGATAACTGTTTGTTTAAAGCAATAATAGTAACAATGTATTGAGTGATAATAACATATGGATATGTGAAATGAATGTCAGCCATGTCACCAGGGACAGGAGGGAGGAAATGAGAGTACTCTATTATAACTGTACTACCCATGAAGCATTACAGTATTATTTGTAGGTGAACTTAGATTAGGTATAAATATATATTGTAAGTGCTAGGGAAACAACTAAAAAATTTTTTGAAAGAAGTATAATTAATATACCAAGGGAAGAGATAAGATGGAATAACATAAAATTTTCAGTTAAAACCAGATAAGGCAGAAAAAGAGGAGGAAAAAGAAACAAAGAACAAATGCAACAAATAGAGAACAGTTACAAGCTGGATAGATACTAATCCAACTATATCAATAATTACTTTGAATGTGAATGGTATAAATATACCAGTTAAAAGATAGTGACTGTCGGAGTAGATTAAGAAAAAAAAAACAACTGGGGTCTGGCCCCATTGCCAAGTGGTTAGGGTTCTGCATGCTCTGCTTTGGCAACTCAGGTTCACAGGTTCAGACCCCATGTGCAGACCTACTCCACTCATCAGTCATGCTGTGGAGGCATCCCACATACAAAATAGAGGAAGACTGGCACAGATGTTGGCTTGGGGCTAATCTTCCTCAAGCAAAAAAAAAAGAGGAAGATTGGCAATGGATGTTAGCTCAGGGTGAATCTTCCTCACAAAAATAAAATAAAGGAAAAACAAAACCCAACTCTATGTTGTTTACAAGAAACTCACCTTAAATATAAAGACTCAGGTTAAAAACAAAGGGATAGAGAAAGATATACCATGCTAATACTAATCAAAAGAAAGCTGGAGTAGCTATAGTAATTTCAGATATGGCTGACTTCAGAATGAGGAAAATTATCAGGAATAAAGACGGGCATTACATAATGATAAAGGGGTCAACTCTCCAGGAAGACATAACAATCCTAAACATGTTATGCCTTAACAGAGCATTAAACCCACTACTAATACTATTAATACTACTAAATAGACAAACCCACTACTATGGTTGGAGACTTCACCATTCCTCTGTCAGTAATTGAAAGAACAAACAGGTAGAAAATCAGTAAGGATATAGATGACTTCGACAGAAGCAAGAGGCAGGATGTCTAATACTCTGAGGAGAGTCATAATCCAACTTTTATAAGGATAGCTCTTATAGAAGTATAGAGAAGTTAAGTTGGAGAGGCAAGACATTGGCAATCTGGAGATCCCCTCCTCCACCCAGGGAACTGCTGTAAGTCTGTAAGCAAGAGGCTTTGAATAGGATAGCTGCAGAAGGAGAAAAAAGGAGAGATTAGACCACCATTTTCCAAAATGTGTTTTAGGAAAGTTTACTTTAATGCTGCAAAAAAAATTGGGTTCTGTGACCCAATAACTTTGGGAAACAATGCATGTGGTATCCCCATTTCAGATCCTTGTATTGAATGCACGTTAGCATATCAAAGTCTTTAAAAAGTTCCTCTGTAAAGAAATCTATTTAACTCTGTCCAGTTCAGCATTTCTCAAGTTATTTGATCACTAATACTTCTTACCTTTTTGGTGACCCCTATTAATATCCCAAGGAACTAATGTACTTCTGAATACACACTGAAAATACTATCCCCCAAATAGGAAGATGGAATCAATAGGACTGGAGGTTGATTGTATCTGTGAGTAAACAAAGGGGAAATGGTGATACTGGCTTAGAAGTTTCCCACCTGGGTAAGTAGAAAGAGGCTGATGCTGTTAACCATAAGAGGAAACAGGTGGAAGAGCAAATTTGGAGGAAAAGATTCAGCTGTTGGATATATACCAGTTGAGATATTGCCATAATATATATTTGCAAATCTTCAGGAGGCAGATGGAAATTCAGATCTGGAATTTGGAAGAGATGTGAGGTATTGATGTGAACTGGATATTGGTCAACATAAAGATGATAAGCCAAACCATGGAGGTAGAATTCATTGCCCAAGAAGAGTTTACTTGAATGTGACAAGATCAGAAGTGCCAGGGACAGAATCTCAAATTTCAAATAGTAATATCAAATTTACAAGGTAAGCAAAGGTAGAGGAGTCAGTTAGATGGACACTGGAAAGCCAGGTTGAGGGGTAGGAGGATAGGATACAGTTGTGTCATGGAATTCTTCAGGGGAGAGAAAGAGGGTTTCAGTCAAACCACACATATTTATTGAATGCCTTTGTTTGCCAGGCACATAGTAGAGGATGCAGCAGTGAAGAAACCATTCCCATGCCTTAATGGAGCCTACTCGATTCCCATGAAAATCTCAACATGCTTAATCATCTTAGATATTTTTAAAGTACTGCTTTGACCCCACATTATTGACTTAACCTGTGTATCTGCTGCGAGTTTACGAAAATGAGAACCAAAAAGTAGCCATCAGATTTACCTGCTTAGAAGTCACTGTTGAGTTTGGCTTAAATGCTGGGATAGAGTCTAGACTGGAGTGGTTTGAGAAGTGAGTAGGAGGTGAGAAATGAAGTTAGCAAGCATGAATCACTCTTTGAAGTGTAGTTGGAGACAGCAAATGTAAAGAGCTCCTTAAGAGGAAATGTGGCAGAAGTTGGAAGGGAAATGGGGTCAATCAGGCCTTTTTTTAATACGGGAGAGACATAAGCATATTTCAAAGCTTATGGGAAAGAACTAGTATAAAAAGTTAAAGGACATGGGAGGAGAGGGGATAAACAATACTAGGAAGAAGGAAAGGAAAGCCAGAACTGGAAGGAGTTGATCTTAGAGAGAGGGAGAGTCATGGCCTTGATTTTCACAGGAGGGGAGGATGGAAACAGATAGATGTGGGTATTTTTGTGGATATGGTAGCAGCAAGTTGAGGGTAATTTTCATCTGATGGCTTGGGGTTTTCTCTACAAGATAGAAAACAAGGTCAGTAGCTGAAAGTGAGTCTTGTCAAGTGCTAAAGAAAGGGAGCATTTGTCTAATACCTATGGGCTTGGAAGCCGAGTGACAAGGGAATGAAAAGAGACTAGTAAATTAGAAGCAATCTCTTTCCGAGAATTTGGGTATGAAAGCTAAGAGACAGTCTCTCCTTCCCTTTTGTCTCAAGATGGGCAAAAGTATAGAGAAAAAATTGAAGTGGGAGTGAGAGGCAAGTTGAGAGTTCACAATGGATATATTTAAATTTCAGAACAAGAATGTGGATTATATAGAAGGAAGGATTTCTTAACTCCAGGAGTTGTTTGGCATATGAATGGCTCATCAGGGGAGACTGAAATGACCCAGAATGGTTCAAATAGAAGTCGGTGCAGTGTGACCTCCAAGGGTGACACAGCCTTTGAATTCTGTCACATATCTCAGTGGTTCTCAACCCTGGCTACATGGTAGAATCACTGGAGGAATTCAAACTTACCATGCCTAGGTCTCATGCCCATATCATTCCATTGGTCTGAAAACAGGGTGCTCTACTTCAGTTGTGGTCCACAGACTGGCAGCACCAGCAGCAGCATCCCTTGGGACCTTGTTAGAACTGGAGAATCCCAGGCTTTACCCAGACCTACTAGATCAGAGTCTGTATTTTTAGAAGGTCCCCAATTGATTTGTGTACACATTAAAGTCTGAGAAATGCTGGACTAAAGCATGGTCTAGAGTGGGGCCAGACATGGGTACTTTTTTAAAAGTCCCCCAGGAAATTCTAATGTGCAACCAGAGTTGAGAACCATTGCTACATAGAAAAAGAGATACTTTTAAAACTGTATTAAGCTCATGTGATAAAATTCATAGACACACACACACAGAGTGCGTGTAAAAACTAGTGACATCCAAATAAGGCCTACAGTTAATAGCATTGTACCAAAGTCAGTTTCATGGTTTTGATAATGTATTATGGTTATGTAAGATGTTATTATTAGAGAAGCTGGGTGACAGATACACGAGAACTCTGAACTATATTTACAACTTCTTGTAGTCTTCAATTATTTTAAAATAAAAAGTTAAAAAGAAAACATTTTAAGCTAAGAGCCTGCCTAGGATGAGGAGCAGCTGTTCTCCATCATAATCTAAGAAATCAACAGGCTCCATCATTCGTTCGGAAGGGAGCCATTGGAGGATTGAAAGCAGAGAGATGACAGGTTTGGATTTGTATTTTAGAAAAATAAATCTGGCGGCACATTGGAGGACTGACTAAAAGCAAAAAGTATGAGTTAAGAGGCTGTTTCTGTTGTCCAGATAGATTATAAGGGCTAGAACCAAATCAGGAGCAATGGAAACGGAGCACGAGAGGATGGATTTGAGAGATTTGGGAGGCAAAATCAAAAGGATTTGATGAATGATTCAGGGATTGTCAACTTTGGCTGTGTATATAGGTCCCCGGGAAGCTTTTGTAAAACACAAATCCCTGAGCCTTCAGTAAGAGATTCTGATGTAAAAGTATGAGAGTGGGCCCAGGCATCTGAGTTTGTAGGGTTCCACAGGTGGTTCAAGTGGGCAGGCTTGAGAGCAGCTGGCTCAGGCTGAGGAGGCGGCAAGTGCAGGGTAAACCTCACAGGTTTTCAATCCAGTAGTGCCTGGAACCAGCAGAGGATGAGGAGGAGGCAGCAAAGAGACAGCCAGGATAAATTAAGGAGGTAGCCCTTCTTCCACTTGTTTTATGTCGAGTAAAATTGTAAAACTTTGAGTTAAAATGTGTAAATCCATAATCCTGGCAACCTAGCTATCTTCCCAGGGCTTATCTAAACAAATATATGTTTAAATGAAAATAAACCGGAGTTCAATTGTTTGTGCCATCTAAACAACCTCAGCTTTTTAAAACAACAACTTTCAGTTAACCCCAAAATTTGAAGTATTTATACAAACAAAGGAATCTCCAGGAGGCTGGGCTAAATGCTTTGGCAACAAGATGAAATTCCTTGTTTTTACTGATGTTAGCCCCTCTGCATATTCTGGAAAGCCTCTTCCAACCTTTCTCCTAACCCGCCTAGACACTGTTCCCATCTTTCATTTTGGGTTGATTGGGTTTTGCTCCTGTGAGGCTGTTTTTTGAAATCCATCCAAATGCTGCAACGGGTGTGGAGTGTGGTTGCCCCTGTCCCGCTCTCCTGGGTCAGCAGGGCAGCAGACGCAGCAAAGCCTCCAAAGTCAGCACTCACTGCTAATAAACCCCCAGATTCCACGGAAGGTGTTCTGGGAGTGTGAACCATGCCCTCAGAGCCTCAAGTGGGAAGTGGCCAATGGCTAATAGATTATCTTTTACAGAGTGACCTGCCAAAGCCACTAGTCTGCCTCATAAAAATAATCTGGGGTTTCCTCACTGAGAGTTGCTTGCTGCCTATGGGATCTCGCTTTATAAAGTTGTATGGAAAGCACCATAAAAATGTTTCCATTTCAAAATGGGCTGCTCTTAAGCATTTCAATTTTCCCCTTTAAGAACATTTTTGTCCCTTTTTTAACTTAAAACAGAGAAGTTACAAGCCCACTAGTATCCATTATAATAATGCATAAGCACCTCATAACATATAATAAGCACATTACAGAGTTCAACAATTATTCAAATGGTAAATGTGAGATGGAAAACATTAAGGTGGCATTTACAGGGATATTTCCGTGTTCCAGGTTCTTCTATTTTATGTCTCAGCATTCTACTAGCTATGTTATTTACAAGGTAACAGAGTAACACCGAAGCTCGTCCATGTCTTAAATGAACCCAAACTCAGTTTGAGATCTGCAGGCTGGTTTATGTTGATTCTGATAAAGCTACTTCAGCTTGGAAAAGGAGACAGGAAATGATAGACTGAGAATTTTAAAATTTCTTCATTCCTAATTCCAATGTCCTATTCTTTCTAGAACTGTATATGTTAATATCTGCCTGTGTATTCCTTTGAGAGCTGGGCTGGAAAAGCATTGCCGTGCTGTTTTGTTTTGTGTTTCAATTGCCAGAGCATCTTTACTTTTAGACATAAAAGTACATATACTTATTGGAACAATCATTTTTTCCTACATGCTCTGGTTCCTTTTGTTTGTTTGTTTACTTTTTTGTTTGTTTGTTTCCCCCCCCCCCCCACCCGAGTCTTTGAGAACTAGCTAGTACTTTTGCTTGATCACGTCTCAGTATTTAACTAGGTTTCAGGACATGCAAGTGGAAGCTGTTTAATGCATGCTGGTGATGGCAAGGCCATTGGACAAGAGTGTGTTGGCTTGTCTGAGAACTTTTCTGTCTTGAGTATTGTGTGCCTGCACTGTGCCAGGAGTGCGGCTGTAACAAAGAATAAGACTCAAAGAGCTGAAAGAAGATGTCCTTACAATATGGCAAGTGATGAGACAGATGTGTTCACAGACAGGGGACCAGAGAGGATGTCACCTGCATTTCCAGAGCAGGCTTCCTAGAGGAGGTGATGCCTGACCTGAGCCCATCACTCCTCACAAGTCCAAACTCCTAGAAGCAAGGGCTGGGGACTGCAACTTGGCTGCTCACGAAGCAGCCCTAGTTTCTTACTACTGCTCATCTGCAGCAGCTTCTCCACCCAAATCAAGAACAGTGCCCTCCAGATCCTTCCTGCCTCACATCAAATAAGGTACTGCAAAACATCATGTTTAGTAAACCTTGCCATCATGCCTCCCACAAAAAGAGAAATGCTGCTTCCCACAAAGAATAAAATTCTCACGTCATGAGACAGACAATTGTTCCATGAGGAGAACACCACTAGACAGCCAGGAAGAACATGGGATTTCTAGGCATTAAATTAAACCATCACGTGCCTCAGGAATAGAAACTCATGGGCAAAGGTACCAGCTACACTTTCTGATTGAGACGAGGAGAAGTTCCAACATTTACTAACAACTTGTGATGTGCTCTCCTGCCAGGCACTCTATCTACATTGTCTCATTCAGAAATCAACATCACTTCCAGACAGTAATCCCATTTTGATGATGAGGAAACTGAGACTCAAGAAGGGGGATTTGCTCAAGGTTATCAAGTAGTCACTAACTTAGTTGGATATGAACACAAGTCTGTATGACTCCAATGTCAGGCTCTTTCTAGCATGCCAGGTTGCCTCTGGAGCTCTTCTTCCTTGCAGTCTTTACAGCCAGTCTCACTTGTCTTGAACTTAGATATTCTCCTATGAATCAGTAAAGAAAAGACAAAACAACACAATAACAAAAGGGGCAAAAGGCTTGAATAGGCACTTTGGAAAAGAGAATAGCCACACGGCTAACGAGCATGTGCAAAGGTGCTTAGCTTCAGTTATCATGGAAATGCGCATTAAAATCAAAATGAGATGCAAGTACACACCCATTAGAATGGCAAAAATTTAAAAGACATAATACCAAGTGTTGCTGAGGATATGGAGCAACTGGAACTCTCATATAGTGCTGGTGGGAATGTAAAAGCATACAATCACTTTGGAAAACTTACACTAAATATATGCCTACTCTCTCATCCCAAAATTCCACTCCTGGGTCTATATACCCAGTGGTACGCTGAGGCTGGCTCCCACTGGCTCCTGAAAGCTGACTGGACACATCTCTTCGTAACACACATCCACTTGGTAGCTTGAAAATGGCCACGGTGAGGGTATTTACAAACAGTTACAAATCAGAGATATTTTTGTTATAAAACTTGTAGTTAAACTTTACCAACATGCCACTGTATACACCTGAGAGAAATGAGTACGTGTCCACCTGAAGATTTGTACAAGAACATCCATAGCAGTTTTATTTATAAAAACCCCAAACTGGAAACAACTCAAAAGGTCTACCAGCAGGAGAATGAAAAAGTAAATTGTGTCATCTTCATGCAGTGAAATACTACACAGCAAAAATAAATAAAAATAACAAGCTACTGATAAATACAACATGGATGAATCCCATAGGCTATGGGTTGAGTGAAAGAAGGTAGCCATAAAAGAGTACATACTGCAAGTGTCCATTTATTGGAAGCTCAAGAAGAAGCAAAGCTAATCAATGTTGATAGAAGTCAGAATAATTTTCCTCTGGGGCTTGTGGGGGTATTGACTGGGTATGGATATGAGGGGGCCTTTTGGGCACTGTTGATGTTCTGTATCGTGATCCCAGCAATGTTTATAGGTATGTACATATAAAATCCATTGAGGTGTACACTTAAGATATGTGCACTTTACTGTATATATGTTATACTTCAATAATGAAGAGTGTACACATACACATTCTATTCAGTGACCTTGTTTATAAGGCAGAAGAATTAGACTACCACCCCAGCAGTGCAGAGCATCAACAATGGTGATTACCGGTAAGGAGAAAGGCAGCCTGAATCTTGGCAGACAAATCAGCTCAGTTTTACTGACATCCGACACACTGCCATCATGGAGACTTTCAACACCTGTACTGGCAGCAGTGCCGATGCATGAAGAATTTGCCTCCACCAGCACATACTCCCCAGGCACATCACTGCCTGGGAAGTAATCCAGTGAACACATCAGCTGTCTCTCCCACACACCTACCACCATAACAGCAGAAATCCAGAAATGTAAAGATAGGGACTCTCATCCAACTTGGGCAATATTCCAGCAATGTTCTCAACAGAGAACACTGAAGCCTGAGACCTTACCTGCTGAGATGTTCCAGAAGGATGCAAAGAGGCTGCTGACTGTGTCTGAGTGTTTTTTCAAATAAAGTAAAAGCCAAAGAAATGCCTGCTCCCTAATCATCAGCAAGAAGAAAGATGAGAGATAATGTCTTCTCACAATCTCCATTCCTGGCAGGATGCAGACCTAAGCCCTCCTTGAGGAGTTATGGTGCATTCTTGTCATCAATATACCCTGGACCCAACATGCGATTAGCTTTAAACTTCAATGAAAAGACTAGACTATGCCCCAAATGAAGGAGAAGTCCAGTTTATAGCATCCAGCCATTTACATTCATGAACTTATCAGAGCCACTTGAGAAATATTTGTTGCATACCTACTCTATGCAAGTTGGCATCATCAAAAAATGTGTCCACCATCAAAAGATTGAGTATGAAGAGAAGCTCAAAAGATCCCAACTTTACTCCCTAAGGGTTGAGTTTTGTTTTATTTTGACATAACCATATTTGAATATGCAAGAAATTGTGGAATTGATTTTAGAATAGTTTAGTGTTTTGAGGACACTAGAAAACTCTAATTCCAGAGGCTTTGAGCATCATTAGACATCTTCGTTTAGGTCCCCCCAGAAGCTGACCTTGAAACAAGAAATCAAGTAAAGGTAGTTTATTTAGGAGGTAAAGGGCAACCAGAATGGGAGCAGGGCAGTGAGACAGAAAGGAGAAGGAGCCTAAAAGGGTATGTGATCAAGCAAGCCATGGCTGTGGGCAACTGGAGCACAAGTCACTGGAGAAGCTCTGGGAACCAGTTTAAAACACACTCACCCATGAGGAAAACCACTCACGGGGAGGGAGCTGGGTATTTATATGCCAACTTCCATCTGTCAGTGGTTAAGGTCTGCTCCCAGGGGATGTCAATTTCCCAGTACTTCTGGCCTGCCAAGCAGATGGTAAAGTGGGCTCTTTGACAAAGAAGCGTGGGTGCTGGCATTCAAAGTCAGGCAGGTGTGCTCTCAAGAGAAGGACTAGAGGATATGAGCAGGATGCCAACCACATCTGCTACAGAGGAACTTAAAGCAATTGGACAAGAACTTCTGTACTTCTATGGTCTATGACTGCACTTTAGAAGTGTACATACAGAAAAGTGAAAGGCCACACTTGGCTAGATCTGCACGTCTGCAAATCTATAATTAATAGACAACACGTTAAGACCTACACCTGGAGAACGCAGTTCAAATGCTTAATCAGTACTGGGGATTTAAGAGTTGTCATCAAATTCTGCTACCTGGCTTACTCCCTGGGCTAAGCTGTCCAGACCTGTAAAAAGGTAGAGATGTCAAACTTCTGCCTCCTTCAAGCCAGTATGGCCACTGTGCTTCAGACCTTCATTTCACCAATGAAATACTTACTGCATTAGTGCTTTATTCCATCTCACTACCTCTGCTCTCTAGCCTTCCCAATCCAGCTAGCGCACTGCAGACAGAGTGATCTCCTTAAGGCACAGTTCTGATCATCTCATCCCCTGTTTAAAACCCTTCATTGGCTCCCAGTTCCCGCAGGATGAAGTGTGACTTCCAAGTTCAGCAGGCAAGGCCTCCTGTGATTTGGACCTTGCTTGCCTGTTTAGCTTTCTTCTCAGTTTTCCCACCAGCTTGAATCACTTCCATCTCCCCTAACATCCATTTTGTGCCACTGAGACTTTGCCCATGCTGTAGCCTCTGTCTGATATACTCTCTACACCAGTTCCATACCCCTATGCCAAGCCTCTATCCATGGTTTATTTCTCCTCATTCTTCAGGTGCTAATTTAGAAGTCACTTCCTCCAAGAAGTCTTCCCTGGTGCCTGCAAAGTTGACGTAGGTGCCCCTCCATTAATATCCAGTACTTCTCCCATTTTGAACTCCACACAGATTTTGTAATTGCCTCGTTGCTTGTCTGTATCTCCCATAGTTTGAATGCCCTGTGAGGGAAAAGCCATATTTGTCTTGTTCACATGGCTTGACATAAGGTTTACTAATAGTTACTGATAAATATTCATTGAATGGGTGAATGGAAAGATACTCCCTCATCTGGCCCTCGTCTTCTCTCCAACTTTGTATTTCATTGCACTCCCCAGTGCTACACATACACGTTGTGCATGCATACACACACACTAACACTCTAGACTCCCTATACCCCCATTACACCTTTTAGCTACTCCTATCATAGAACTGTAACACTTTACTTCACTTTGTGGTTTGCCTGGGCTAACCAATTCTGAGAATCTGCCTCAAGTCCCTCCACTAGACTCTAAGTTTCTTGAGGGTAAAACTATGTCATAATGTCCTTTATTTCCCCAGAGTTTATATTAATGTCCAACATAGTGTAGACACTTAATACATGATGAGTAAATGGTTCATTGCTATAACTGGTGATGAAATGCAGAAAACTTTCTCTCCATGACCTCTAACTCCCAACAAAGCAAACATGCTCTGGCCTCCCACCTGCCACCCATCACAGACTTCACATCTGTGAGCCTTGAAAAATTTCATCAGCCAAGTCTGTGGGCCACTGTCAGCATTAAAGGAAGACAGAATCACCCAGAGAGACATCTTTGGACATGAAAGCAATCATTGCTCCTGGCTTGGAGAAGCCACATGTCAGTGAGACAACCAAGTGGAAGCCATCTGTCAATTCCAGCAGGGCCAGTGTGCTCAGGGAAGGTATATGGAATGTTCTAAGTGCACTATGGATGCACTCCACCTCTGCAGTAGTGAACAGAACTGGGCTACATGAGAGCTGAATCCTGCAAAACATTAGAGCCTTAACATGGAAGGAAGTTGTAATGGTGGGAGGGTAGGTGTGATTGGAAATAGAGATCGAGGGAGTTTTTCCAGATTCCTTTCCCGAGTCCTGTGTGATGACAGGATAGCATCACCTGCAATAGTCCAGGTTCCATCAGCAGTGATGGGTCTGCAAATCAAGGGATTGCCATCCCATGCCCACTGTGAGGCATAAATGGATGAAGTCACATCAGTGCTCACATCCTCTGAGACACGCATAGATACGGAGAACATCCTGCGTTGCTTGTGATGGTCCCACTTAAGCCTGGTGTTCCTGTGAAATTAATAGTGCCCTCTTGCACTCTCAAAAGTGTCCCAGTTTGGATGATAAATTATATGGTCACCCTACCCACCGAGGGCATTAGCAGCAGGGGCAGAATCTTCAGATAGACATGACATTGGATATAGATACATGGGAGTTTTTATATTAGTCTCTAAACTTTTCTGTATTTTAAAAAACTTTTCCCCTCCAAAAAAAGAAATCCAACAAACAAATACACAAGAAAAATTCAAACTACTCTATAATTAAGCATAACACATAATTATTTCAGTACCCAATCTCCTACCTAAATTGTTTCTCTACTCTTATATTTTTTGGATTATAGTCTAACCATATCCATTTGTCTAATGAGATCAGCCATTTGTCTGCAGTGTGTAAGCAACAGGACTAAATCCAATGTCATCTGTTTATTTAAGATGGAAATGATATGCATGTAGCACCGTAGCCTTTGGGTACAAATGAAGTATCATTTAATGTCACCAGAGAAAATATAAATTGGCAAGAAGGAGCAAACACTGAAGGTTCAGTCAGCACATCTTTGTTGGGCTTCCTCTGTGTGCCAGGGATACAGGATGGAGTGAAACAGTCCTTGTCCTCATGGAGCAGATATATTCTAGTGTTAAACTGCCTTTGAGGAGGGGTGATACCCAAAATCCGTTAGCACCCACAACTTCAATCTGATGTTTTGCAATAAATCCACAAATTGCCAGCCCTTTTCACTAATATGTTCTATAAAGTATTTTTTTTCTTTTTCCTTCTGTGTGTATTGAGGGGAGAGTCATATAAGAAACATATAAGATGCAAAGGATGTTATTTGGACTGATGACAGTCTTGTCTCTTCGCACATCTGTTTTCCTCGTCTCCAACTGGTTGCATGTGCTCATCATTGGTAACGGAGTTATGGCTTCTCTCTGAGTTCTCTGTCATAGATACCTGGCATTTGTTGGGCCTCACTGTTCAGTACAGTCAGTCTTGCTGCTCCTTCTAGGCTGCTTTGTTATGTTTGACCCCTTGGCTTTGCTACATCATCACCAATTTTAACTCATAACTGCTGCTAACCATCTCATGCTGAGGCTTGACTGTGCTTAAGCAGAACACCCCATAACAAGTTTATCAATATCCAAATGGCCAAAGCAGAGAAATTAGGGGGTAAAGTCTACTTTGCCAAAGGAACTTCCATTAGGGGGCAGTCTTCTGAGCCTAGAATTTAAATCTTGGCTGATCCACTTACTAAATTTGTGACCGTGGGCAAGTTGTTTAAGCTCCTTGAGGCTCAGCTTCCTCAACTGTAAATGTGATATAACATCTACCTCCCTGAGTTGCTGTGAGGATTGAATGAGAGAACAGAAGCAGCATTCTTTGTACAAAGCCCACCACTATGTAAGCACTCAATATCTTTTAGTTTCCTTGTTTCACCCCCACCATGTTCCCTGCCTGGTCCCTGCCTGGTCCCTTCCCTACTGATGTGCCCAGTAATCTGCTGGGGCAGCTAACCTGAAAAAGATGGGATGATTTCAGGCTGGGAGCTTAATCTTGATTTAGGAGTACCAACTTTTAAACACATACTATCCAGCTACTTTCTTCAAATATGTGTATTGACACATGCTATTAACCTCATTTACTCATTCATCTCTCAGTAAAGATGTGAGCAAAAATCTGTCACCTTTACATTTCATTAAATATATTTTTCAAGAACTGAGGAGGTTCTATCAGTTAAAGAAAAACAAGCTAAGGGGGACAAGGCAAGAGAAAAATGGGTTTTTTTGCTTGTTCATTTTGTTTTTGCTAACAAACCTTTACTGGGTACCACTTGTGTGTCAGAGACTATATTGAGTAGTTTACAATAAATTTTCATTGATCCTCCAACAATCCTAATGAGATAGGTACCATTATTGTCCCCATTTTACAGATGAGGAAACCAAGGCACAGAGAGAGCTGTTAAGTAACATCTCAATGTCCAGGATCATACAGCTACTAAGTGCCAAATCTGACAACTGAGCCCAGGCAGTCTTTCTTCTCCACGTCACACTATGCCACCAATATTAACACCTCCCAGAAAGGTCAAGGCCCTGGCAAGCTGAATCACAGAAACTATCATAGCCTTGACCATTTGCTCTATAAGACCTCTTTTCAGATCTGGAAAAGAAGGCAGCAGCTGAGACACTCCTGTAATTTTTAAGGTCAGTAACTTTGTATGAGAACCTTGAGAACGGAAAAAATTATTTCCAGGAAAAAGAATGCACTATCAGGTGACACACTTTTATGAATTACATCAAGGACTCGCTCTTGTAAAGCTCACGGTCCATCATTCAGGAGTGCCATTACCATGTCATTAGGTGGAACTTTTTTCTTGTTTCTTCTTTCATCAGCCATAATTTTCATGGTTCTCAAGCTCAGTGCTCATTAGAAACTTAGTGAATCTTTTGAAGGAAAAAAATTGCCAAGGAGCTTATCTGATGGAGACACTTGTTCATAATTTTGTAGATTTAACATTGTTATTAATTATTTACAGTTTCAAATATTTCAGGGATGTGAGTTATATGGCATTTTATTTTTTTTCTTAAGCTGAAAATGCTTAAGTGTGAATTCCAGTTGCATGCAAGGGCTCATACCCACATTATCTGCAGCTTTGTTTTTGCTTGTGGAAAAGGGAATGAGTGGATATGTGAGATTTTTCCTGGCACAAAACTGTTGTCTTTTTCTTAAAAGCCTGTCCTGGTAACACCAGACTGTCTCTTGGAAACTGAATAAAATTGTCTGAAACCCCTCTAGGGGAGCTCCAGTTCTGACAGGAGGAGGGGCTAGGAGGAAGGAAGAACAGACCCTCACTGAAGGTCAGTTAGGTGAACCACATAAAATTGCCGATAGTGAAACACTTTTTCACCTGTAGAAATGGCAATTTCATATGGTTTAACCCAATACTAAATGCCAGGCCAGACACCCTTTATATGTTATCACACTTTATCCTCATAATGACCCTGTGAGGTCAGGTTTACCCCATTTTACAGATAATGAAATGGAATTAAATGCCTTAAGTCATTCTCTTAGTTTGGTTCCCCCAAAAGCTGACCCAGAGTCCAGGACTCAATACAAGTAGTATATTTGCAAGACAACCCCAGGAAGCACTGGTAAGGGGATGGCAATGTGAGATAGGGAAGCGAGGCAGTAAGTTATAGGGACATTGTCAAGCCAGTTACTCTGTGGGCAAATGGAGCCTAATCCTGCTAGGGAACTCTGGGAAACAGTGAGGAACACATGCCGGAGAGTCATCCCACCTTGGGGACATGGGAGCTGGGCTATTTATACACAAACTATTTTTAGCCATTGGTCCAGGCCGCTTGGGATTGAGATAGTATGTTAATGCCCCAGTATTTCCACATCAGGCTGGAAGTAGGGCAGGCATGCACTGAAGTGGTGAAGAGATAGGGGCAGGGCCCAGCTGTGTCTGCTATACTCCCATTGCTAGAACTTAACAGAGGCAGGATTTGAACTTGTGGAATTCTGACCTCCTAACCCATGTCCTTCCCACTAAAGTACATGTTGTCCAATCCCCGGAAAGCTCAGGGCCTCCAGGAGCATCAGGAATCAATTCTAGGGTTATGTCCAGACAGCTGTAAGACACTAACCAGACGAGATACCATTCCATGCTGCCCTGCCGTGTAATAACTACATTTGTGTAGCCCTAGAGTTTACAAAACGCATGCACATCCATCACTTCATTTGGCCCTCATCATGTCCATGAGACAGACTAAAATCCATCCACTCACAAGATTATTATATTCATATGTTTAATCCATAACCGTTGAGTATGTGTTCCAGGAACTGTTCTAGACAATGGAGATGTAGAAGCAGACCAAACAGACCAACACTGCAGCATGGCACAACTCATATTCTAGCGGGGGCAGCTGAACAAAGAAACAAAAGAAACAGATAACTTAATGTCATGCCATAATTGGTGCCATGGAAAATTTAAAACAAGCAAAGATGATGGTGATGGCAAGGGATGCCATCTTTTAAATTGGGGTAGGATCAGGGAAAATGATTACACTTGAGCGGGAGAGTGAAGCAAGTGAGGCTATCTGGAAGAAATACATCCTAGGCAAAATCAAAAGATGGGCAGCGTGACTGGGGCCTGTTGAGACAGGCGTTTGGAGAGATCAGCAAGGGTAATATACCACCTTGTTGGCTACAGTTGGGACTTGGGTTTTGCTCTCGGCACAATGGGGAACCATTGGAGGATTTAGAACAGGGAAGCGGCATGATATATGTTTTCAAAAGTGCATTTTTAAATCTCTAACTCATGTGACCAGCAAGACACAGAACCAGGACTCAAACTGAAGTCTTCTGACTCCTGATCCAGTGCTCTTCCCACTCAGGTCCACAGTTCTTCTCCAGACGTGGATGTCCTTGACATCCTGTCTTTTCTGTCCCTTGCATAGTTATTTGTGGTCTCCTGACCAAGTCTTAAAATGGCTGCTGCCTGTTCCTCAGGCGTTTGGCTTCTTGGGACCTCTCTTTGCCTCTTAGCCAGTCAGTTCTAACATTTTCCCATTTCCGAGAGCATCCTGTCCTTTTAAAGTTACCCAGCAAATCTCATGACCCACAAACTTGCTCAACCAGAGTTTAAGCTTAACCTCGATAGTCAAGTGAGGACAGCAGGATTAAAAAATAACCATTCTAATCAGAAAGTTTAACTTTACAGATTTCCAGGGGTCTTCATGATATCAAGGAATTTTTTTTTTTTTTTTTTTTGCAATCGAGACCAAGTGAAATTTTCTCCCAGATTATGGGGGAAAAGAAAGTATTAGACCTGTGGCTCACCACATTCTTTCTTCTCCAGACCAACATGGAATCAGGCAAAAGTTGCCACGAGATGTTGTAGCTGCTTTTTCCTTCATCATTACTATTTTTTGTTTCAGAAATCTCATATTTATTTGCTTCAAATCCAAAGCTGCATTGTTTTTTCAGCCAAGGCTGCAAAGACAAACAGCCTGTTCAGGGAATTACAATGTGAGGCTGTCTTGGCTGCTTTTTAGTGTCAACACCCGCAATGAGAGTGTTTACCCCCTGGTAAAGCAAGGAGAAAAACAGAAACATTCCACTCTCCCAGACCTGCACTGGCACTACAGTACTGACACAGGTAATCATTTGTCTTTTGTCACTGGAGCAGGTCAGCATGACACCAGGCACACATGTACAGATGAAGCGTGTGGATAGATAGTCACTTGTTTGACTATCTCCACAGCTTAAATTTGGTGTCCTCCAAACATGTAATGTTTCAAAGGCAGAATGATATTTCTGTTCACTTATTAAGGGATGACTAACTTGCTTTTGGCTGCACTACAAATGAATCACGGTAACAATCCCCAACTTGCGACTTCTGGTGTTCTGATGTAATGCATTTCTATTAAAAGAAGAGGAAAGAGAGTGGGTGAGAGTGAGATCATGCAAAGACAGAACATAACACTGAGGGAGCTAGCGTAATTGATGAACTGCGGAGACCAGATCCATCCACTTCAAGGTGTTTGCTTGTGTCCTGGGTGAGGATACCTTGCCAGTCAGTTCCTACCCATTTACAGTGGCAGAATATAGACCCAGATCAAGACCTGGAATTTGGAGGGATTCAGTGAAGAAAACATTTTATTTGGGGGTGAAAAGCAGATATTCCTTGAAAGCATTTTTTAAGCAATTTTGATTTAGTGTCATCTTGAAGGTAATATTTGGGGGCAAATGATGTAGGTCAGAAAGGCAAACCCACAACCTCCCTTTTTAAATTGTTTTAATGTATGCAGCTTATTTGGGAGTGGTGGAAGGAGGGGGCGGGAAGGTGAGACAAGGAAGGGAAGACAGCCCATAAAGGTGATATCATCACACTGACTCCCCCTGGGGATCTGGGGAGCCCCCACTTCCTCTGAGTCTCCCCTCACAGGTGAGATTGCTGGGGGACAGCTTGAGGTGTTAACTGCCCTGCCTGGCTGAGTGGGCTTCCTGCCTTACTTCCCCCCCTTTTCAACAAGAAACAAATACAAAAGGAACTGAAAGGTATTGTAAAAGATCCTCTGAACCCACAGGTATTTTTCCTATGTTAATCACTGCTCAGGAGCAGACACCTCCTTCCCCACAGATCCCTTCTGTACTCTCCTCTACAAGGTGCCCCTGCTGTCTTCTGAGGAAGATCTGAGTGTGCCAAGGAGAGGCAGAGAGGAAATTAGACTCTGGCCTGTCGTGACCGGCAGCACACACTGGCTTTGTCCCAGGCTCTGGCAGAAGGGGATTATAAGAGCCAGTGCCTCCCGAGAACGGGAAATCACTCGGAGAAGGGAACCTTTTTTTTTCTGTTTTCTTTCTGGATTTCATCTACTATCAGATGTCATTGACCTAAAAAGAACTTCAATGTGTTGGAAAAGCATACTTCAAGCAGACATAATAAATCTCAAATTGATATTTATTAAGTTAACTTTCTCTCACCCAGGATCTGATTGTATAGTTTATGGATGTCACTCATCTTAGAATTACGTCGTGTTAGAACCAAAAAGATCTGTCTGTAAAGATTAGCTAAACAAACCTCCTTTTTTACTGAAAAATCTGAGACCTCAAGAAGTAGAGTGACATTCCTAGGGTCTCTGACACTCCTACCTAAGCAGCCAGACTTGAAGCCAAAACTTCGTATCACTGGATTCTATTGTGCTCCACGGCCTTTTTTCTTGGTAAGCCTGTCTTTGAACAGTTTTATTTGGCAAGTACAGAGGCTGGATGGAGAACAAGAAAAGTCAGTAAGCTCAAAACCCATCCCCTTCATTACCTGTTAATATTGGCATGTAATGTTGCCGTCTAAAGATGAGGTTTGCCTGTTTGGATTATTTCTGATCTCTCTTGACGGACCCAGATCCCCAAGTGTGGCTGCCCTACAGCTCAGTCATATCCATGGCCGGTCGTTTGAACCAGGTGGGCTGACACTTCTTCATCCTCACTCAAGTTCTAAAGTCGTGCTGGTCTAGGGCTAAGTGTCCCACTCTGGAGTGAGGCCTGATTTAGAATCCTGCATCTGCCCTTTACTTACTGAGTCATCTTAGGTAAGTTACTGACATTCTCTAGGCCTCAATTGCTCCAGCTATAAAATGGGAATAATGATTTAATCATTTCCATAGAGTCTTATATTGAATAAAGTTTTAAAACTGCATAGAAATTACTTAGCAGACTTGTTACTATCATCATCCTTAACCTGAGGGGTGAGGAGAGCAAAGAAGCTAACAATTTAAACAATATGTTCAGAGCCTTAGAATGAATCTCAATTTAACATTCAGTTCTGGCCTCTTTGGCAGCAAATACAATAATAAAAAATGTTGTGATCGGGATTGCCACTGGATTAGGCTTTACTGGTACAGAGCTCTTGGTGGTGTCTACTGTTAGGATCTTTCCTTTCTTTTCGATGTTGTATCTCTTATGTGTGTGATTTTCCATGTGTGAGTGTGAGCACCCTAAATTCGGGGAAATTATCCTATTATTGACAACACAGTAGATTTAATGAGTACTCACTGAATGTGTGTTGAGGGAATAATCCAAAAGCTATACATTTTTATAGAAACATGGATCATATGTTGATTCACAAGACAGATTCAGACTATATGAAGGGTCCGAACTGTTACTTTGTCATTTTCCCCTCCTTTTCTGAGAAGAGGGTCACTTGCTTAGCTCAGTAACAAGCTTGTGTGAATTGAGGCTGTCCATTTTGTGGACTGAGGTGTCATGGTCACCATTTCACGACCATGTTTAGATGTCTTCCTGTCTGTCTTTCCCTATTCTGCCCCCAAGAGCAAGGATTAATTTAAAGGCAAAGGTGAGGGGGCTGGCCCCATGGCCCATTGGTTAAGTTCACATCCTCCTCTTGGCAGCCCAGGGTTCGCCAGTTCAGATCCTGGGCATGGACCTACACACCCCTCATCAAGCCACGCTGCGGCAGCAGCCCACATAGAAGAACTAGCATGACTCACAACTAGGATATACAGCTGTGTACTGGGGCTTTGGGGAGAAAACAAAAGAGGAAGATTAGCAACACATGTTACCTCAGGGCCAATCTTCCTCACCAAAAAGCATACCTTTAAAAATAAAAAGGCAAAGATGAAATCACTGTAAATTAAGTTGTCAACATTTTTACCTTTTCTTTTTCACTGCAGAAATTAAAAGTAAGTATAAAGCCCAAAAAAGCATAGCTTCGAACTCTGGGTTCCTTTTTTCGCTGTGAATATATCTAAGGAGACCTACTCATGTCTCTACTGTGCTGGTTGGGGCTCCTTTAGGAAAGCACACTAGTGCCTTCTAAAACCTGATACAGGTAGATGTCCAGGTAACATGTGCAGTGTGTCTGCCCATGGCTATATGGACAGCCAAGAGTAGATTGTGTGTGTACTTGATGTGTAGTTGTAAGAACCAAAGATCAGAACTGAGTAGTTTCAGAAGTCACAGATTCTCCTTTCCCATGTCTCTTATTGTATTCTCACCTCTTATCCCACAGTAGAATCCCACAGACTCTCCCTGCCAGGTGGGTGGCCTCAGCCACCTCCTCTCTGGCTGCTTTGTCACTCAGCATTTCCCTGCCACTCAGAGGCAAGAGTAACACATGTTCTATCTACCCACCTCTCCATCAGAAATTCAAAGCAGCTGCATCTCACAGCAGCTCTGGTACTGAGAGTTAAGAAACCTTCCCTCTCAAACTTCAGTAACATTCTCATTTTCCAAGCCTCCTTCCTATGATGTGGTGATACAGGAGTTAACATAGTGTCCTTTTCTTTAGTCTGTGGTCCCAGGGGTCATTGCAGTAGATCTGCAGAGTTGGTAGATCATTAAGTAGTTTACAACTCCGCACCCAGCAGGGCATGGGTCGCCTTAGAGAATGGATGGAAAATATCCCCTTGCTATAATTGGGTTCAGCCCTGTGGCTTAACACCATCTTATTTGGCAATCTTTTTCTCTTGACATATTTAGTAATCACTCTAAGGGAGATTTATTAGACTGTTCATGGGAACAAACAATGCACTAAATATTACACATATGCATGCTTTCAATACCACTCCTTTTCTAGCCTATTCTGAATCTTTCCCCAAAGTATCTTTTAACTCTTATCAAAACTCTGTCTTGTCTTTAAATTCCTCTTGGTTCTCTCCTCCAAAATAACCTTTTATATTTTTGATTTTTTTTTTGTAGTTAAGAGTTCTTTTAATCAAAATTCATTGGGCTATGCTTAGAAAAGAATGGATGAATACACATTCTCACAGTTTAAAACCACTGAAGGCATTTTGCTCATCATTAATCTCAAAGCATCAAAACAAAAATTTAGCATATGGTTAGAGTTTTGTGAAAATTGTCTCCTAGGTATCTCTGGGAAATCAAGAGTGTGTGTGTGTGTGTGTGTGTGTGTGTATGTGCACACGTGCGCGTATGAAGGAAAGAACTCAAAATATTTAAACGGGACGTAATACAATGAAGTGTTTCCTGAACCTGGAGTTGGTGCCCATAAGGAGATTTAGGGGAGGGAGTACTGAGAATTAGGATTAACAGCTCATGCTCTGAGCTAACTAAAGGACTCTGACAGCTGGTGCACCTCAGACATTTTCAAAAAGCATAATAAATATCCCACTCACCCTGGCACATGCACAGCAAAATGTCTTAGCAAATAATCCATCTAGAGCAGATTTAAGAGAAAATATATCAGGGTCATGGAGACGCTCAGATGTTTATGAGTTATAATGGCACAGCCACACTATGGCAACTCTGGATGTTAAGCTTTATTCCCTTTAGGCATGAAGTGTTCTTCTTCATTCATCAGATATGCAATGATGGCTATCTCTGCTCTTGGGAAAGCCCACTCAGTGCTAGGCACGGTCCTAGACGCACTCATTCACTTAACACTCAACTACATGTCTACCATTGGTCTCATTTTGCAGACTAGCAATATTTCACAGAGAGAAGGCCTTATTTTTCTCACCTTAGACTATAGATTACACACACTCCTATATATCTGAACTTGAGCACTTGTGATTTTTTAGGCGTGGGGCGGTAAAAGCACAAGTTCAGGAATTAGTTGCTAGCAAGAACCTTCATTCAGTTGCTGGCATTGCCAACCTATGGTGAGGGGCTAGAGGCATGGGTTCTGGAGCCAGACTGCCTGGTATAGTCCAGCTCTCTCTCCTCGTATGTGTGTGACCTTGGGCAAGTGACTTGGCTTCTCTGTGTGTCAGTTTCCTTGTCTGTAAAATGAGGCTAGTGCTTGTACTTACTTCATAGTTTCTTGTAAGGATTAAATGGATGAATCTGTATAAAGGGCCTAGAACTGTGCCTGGCATGTAGTCGGGGCTGTTAAATGAGTGCTTGTGTTCCCATGTGCACTTTGATTGCAGGCATACAGAACCTGGGCATGGCAACTTTGACTTAGGCGAGGTGTGTGGAATAAATCGCACTGTGCTACTTTAGCATGATTCCCAGCCAGGCTCTTGCAGTTACAGCTCACATCCCATATAAGCAGACGAGGAAAGTCAGAGTATACAAGGGCCCTCAAGGTGAACCTCTTGTCTTTTACAGCACGGAATGATTGAATTGGATGGAAATCATTTAGCTGCCCTACAAATCGGCAGCAAGGGACAGGGCTGCGGAGGGCCTCTGCACTTGGAATTGCACCTTAGTTCACTTTTTTTTTTTTTTTAAAGATTGGCACCTGAGCTAACGACTGTTGCCAATCTTTTTCTTTTTCCTTCTTCTTCTCCCAAAGCCCCCCAGTACGTAGTTGTATATTCTAGTTGTGAGTGCCTCTGGTTGTGCTATATGGGATGCCGCCTCAGCATGGCCTGATGAGCGGTGCCATGCCTGCGCCCAGGATCCGAACCTGTGAAACCCTGGGCTGCCGAGGCAGAGCGCGTGAACTTAACCACGCAGCCACAGGGCCGGCCCCCTTAGTTCACTTTTTACATTACACTTTCAGGAGGGAGAGTGAATGGTCGATGTATATAAGATTTTCAGACATTTATAGACCAAGTGAGTTACAAATAACCCAACATGTGGAAATAATGTTGATACTTTAACCCAGAGCTTCTCAAACTTAAGCTGTATTAGAATCCCCTGGCGGGCTTGTGAAAACTCAGATTCCTGGACTCCACCCCAGAGATTCGGATTTACCAGGTCTGAGGTGGGGCCTGAGAATTTTCATTTCTGACAAGTTCCCAGATTGTGCTGATGCTGCTGCTCCAGGGACCACACTGTGAGGACCACTAGTTAAATGTGTGTTTTGCATCCTTACTACCCATTTCTGATGTAAGGTTATAACATTGCATTTGAACGCTTTAGCTTAGAGATGGCATCAGTGACCCCCCCCCCAAAAAAATAGAGATATTTGAATCCACAGAGCTAATGTCACTTATTAATGTCTTATTTTTGGTAATAAACACTGACTTTCCTTTTTTTCCCCATAGTTGCATGCCGCTGTGACCAGGATCCAGGTTCCAAGGCCTGGTTTTAATTACACGTTCGCCCACATATGTATCCTGAATAACGATAAGACTTGCATCGTGGATGACATAGTGCATGTTCTGGAGGAGCTAAAGAATGCTCGGGCCACCAACCGGACCAATTTTGCTATCACATACCCTATCACTCACTTAAAGGATGGGAGAGCAGTGTACAACGGGCACCAGCTTGGAGGCGTCACTGTGCACAGCAAGGACCGGGTGAAGTCTGCAGAGGCTGTCCAGCTCACCTACTACCTACAGTCAATCAACAGTCTCAATGACATGGTGGCCGAGAGGTGGGAGTCCAGCTTCTGTGACACCGTCCGACTGTTCCAGAAATCCAACGGCAAAGTCAAAATGTACCCTTACACGTCCTCCTCGCTGAGGGAAGATTTCCAGAAGACCAGCCGCGTATCGGAACGTTACCTGGTCACCAGCCTGATCCTGGTGGTCACCATGGCTATCCTCTGCTGCTCTATGCAGGACTGCGTCCGCAGCAAACCCTGGCTAGGCCTGCTCGGGTTGGTGACCATAAGCCTGGCCACTCTCACTGCGGCCGGGATCATCAATCTTACCGGTGGAAAATACAATTCCACCTTCCTGGGAGTCCCTTTCGTCATGCTAGGTAATTACTACCCTTCATTTTTCTGTTTTCTCCTGCTGGCGGTAGTGACCGGGTTCCTAAAAAGCAAGGAGTAGTCATCTAACAACTTTGTTTTGTTTATAGTGTCTTCCTCTTGCCCAGAAGTCCTGGGACCAATTCTATAAAGTGCTGGTGGTCAGCAAGAAGCAACTTTATCTGGTAAATATGCCAGAAGTCCAACGTCCTGGGTTCCAGCTCTGGTTCTCCATTAAGTAGCTGTGTGGTATTCAGCAGATATTAATCTTCTCTGTGGCCCAGTGTCTTAGGTTGGGCTTTCCCAGAAGCAGACTTTGAGACAAGGATTTAGATACAAGTAGTTTATGTGGGAGGTGAGCCCAGGAAGCCCCAGTATGGGAGTGAGGACATGAGACAGGGAAGGAAGACAATTCCAGGGATGTTAATGAGCAGGGTACTGCTGTGGGCACCTGAGGCTCAATCCCACGAGGGATCTTTGAGAGACCTTGTAGAACACTCCTCAAAGAGGTCCTCCTTGAAGGGCCAGGAAGCTGGAAGCTTGGCTGTGTACCCAGAAACCCTGTGTATGCTTCATTGAGGGCTCTCCTCAGAGTCATTAACTCCCAAGCACTTCCCAGGGAAGACCGAGCACATTTCTGTAGCTGGAGAAATCCCTCAGGTTACCAGTATTTGTAGTAAGAAGCCTTCAGTGAGCTCAAGAATGGTGAATGGGAGGGCACATGAGTAGGGCACTGATAATATCTGCTATCCTCAGTTTCCTCACCCTATGGATAGAGTGGATGTGAACATCACACAAAAGGACATGATAAATTTAGTACAAGAACTTTGAAAGCAAAAAGTGTGACATAAATAAGAAGGTAACTTTTTTCCTGTCCTTGCTATGAACTCAGGAGAATGTTTAAAAATGGTGGTGTGAGAATCCCAGTATATTCTCTCTTGGGGGCTGCAGGAATTTCCTGATAGAAATAATGGTCAAAACAAAGCCATAGCAGTCACAATATAACCTCAGTTGCTCTGTCCATCTGCTATTGAAGATGGCATGCCCAGCAAGCCTGATGGCAGGGTTCTTGCTGGCCAAGGATTCAAACAGTTAGCTTTCCCCCTTTCCTGTGGCAGCTTCTCATCAATTCCTTTAGCAAAATTAAAATGTCATTTGGAATCAGATACTGACATGACAAATGAAGTGGCATTTTTCGTTGACTGAGAAATAACTATGGTTGAGTTCATTAGTATGCCTTATTCCCTGTTTAGGGGGAGTAGAAAAGAAAAGAATGTACTCGGGAAGTCTCAGCTGCATTGTGGTTAAATGATAAGCAGGCCTGGCAGGGCTGCAAGGCCACAGAACTCCATGCCGCCCTGATGCTCTGCGGCCTGTGGGAATTTAGACCAAGGCAATAAACATATACTAGTAGCTTTTGTGAAAAAGTGGGGCACTGTGCAGAGAGTGAGCAAGCTGCAAATTTACCAGATCAGTTTACTCATCACTGCCGAACACAACAGAGAAGGAGGCTGCTGCACTTCTTCCTGAATTCACTCTGTTAATAAGGCAGCATGCCTTGCCTCTTTAAAATAACCCCAAGACGATGTGGGTCGGTTGTGGAATACAGGGCGGTTCCTTGAAGAGTGAGTAAGGACTGGGTATTAGACGCTTCCACAGAGGCTTGAGTCAAGATTTAAATTAAGATGTTTTGCTCATGATTAGTCACATGCTTGGGGTTTTTTTTCAGCTTTTCATTTTAAAAATACAGTGGGGTTTTTTTGTTGTGATTGTTTTTGTGTGAGGAAGATAAACAGGAATAAGAAAAGGGTGGGGGACTGAAGGGAGATCGTAAGGTTCTTAAGGTGAGGAAAAAAAGATGTCAGAGCTAGAAAAAGGACTATCGTTCCTGGTTTTATGACACTCTGGGTAGTTACCAGTGAGCTCAAAGTATGATAAAACATTTAAAACTCCCTAAAAACTAATTGTATTAAGTAAAATAAAATTATTATATTTAGAGCTTCTTAAAATATATTGTTAAGTAAAATAAAATAGTAATATTCAAAACTTCTTAAAATTAATTTCACTGAAAACTCAATTCACTAAGTAAAATGAAATTAAATATTCAAAACTTCTTTAATTTAATTTTAATAAGTAAAATAAATTGCAAGATTTAAAATTTCTTAGAGCTGATTTTTGTACTTTTTAAAGAAGTTTTAAATATTGTAAGTAAAAGTCAATACAGAAAGGAATATACCAGATAGTATTGGTGCAGAGAAGGACGTTAGAGATGGAAAGATGCTGTTAGCAGGGGAGTGTCTTTAAAAAACAAATCCAGAAATAGTAGTGCCACAACTCCACAGGGACCAGGTACCACTGATCTTGACGTCAGAGTTCAATTCAGAAAAACTTGGCGTTTGTGGTGAAAGAGACCAGGCGCTGCAGGTGCCCAGTACTCCCTTGCTTGCAATTTGCGAGGAATGTTACATGCATTGACTTGATGGCAGTTTTCCCTGCTGACAGTCAGTATGCAACCTTTCTGTACATTTTCAGCCCAAAGAGATCTCAAATTACTTAGTCGCAACATGAAAGGAAGCTACGCATTTTAGTAGCTAAGGCCCATTTGCAATAAATACTTTGCACCATGTAATGGGTGCTTAATATGCTCATAAAGCCAACAGTGCCTGGATTTAGGATGGTTGCCCTTCTGTATTTCTCAGATAAACTCTTCATTCTCAGAGTTCGATTATAAAACGAAATATAAGCAAGAGCACGTTCCTAAAGGCTGCATTCAGGGCCAATGTTTAATTCTGGTTTTTTGATGACCAATCCTAAAATGCCAATAAATATTTCAAATGACCAAGAAGAAATGCAGTGCTAAGGGTTTTGTACTATGAGGCAATATACTGTCCAGTTTTTAAATTTGCCTGTCTATAATATAAAATGGCTATGCTTAAACTAAGCAGATTTAAGCAAAACTTCTTGATTTTCTATGTTATATAAGTACAATATGAAATAAAAATTTTAAAATATATGACCTCATTTAGAAGGAAAAGTATCTTAGAAAAAGTCTCTAATGCAGACATTTCCTTGGCCGACAATAGGTCTATAATGTGGTAAACATTATAGATTTAAAATTCAACAAACTAAACATTCTCAGTGTGATGCCGGTCACATAAGGCCAGATCCAGCCAAATGCCAAAATGGCAGTAGATTTAGAATGGAAAATTTTAAGACCACGTGTGTCAAGCAGTATTAACCTGACAAAATTCCAGAATAGGAAAGAATTTGGATAAACTCTGAGAGTTCACCATAATGGGATGTGACTGTGTATTTCTAGCCAAGATGATACGTGACATCTCTGGCAATAAGAATATATCCTACACAGATGAATCATTTTGGCAATGATGTAAGCATAGATACATCATGATTTAGAATGTTTTTAATCAGTGTCATGCATATTAGACAAACCCACTTCTGCCAAAACCCCTGTCCATATGAGTCAGATCAGTTTATTTAGAGCTGAAATCCTTAAAGGTCTACAGTATTATAAATGCTCATTGACATTTTTTAGTTACTATAATTTGGAAAAGAGTTTATTTCATCCATACCCCTTATGCATAAAGTAATACGCTTTCCTTTCAAACTATATTGATATCACATATTGAGGTACTTGAACTGCCACTTGTAAATATATGATACTCACTCATCATTTTAATCCATTATGGAATTTCCTTTACAAGAATGAGGATTTATACCATTCTCCTACATTTGGGTATGATTTTAAAAATTGGCATAGGTTTTGTACGTGCAAGCTCTCTTTACAGGCTTAATATTTCCACAGCTTTGCTGATCAGACACAAATCAGGAAAGGAATGGAATGCTGGAGAATATAGAAGGGAACAGAAGGAAAGTTTTCTTCCTTCTTCATCTGGAAGATTTGTTGCTTCATGTACATTCTGACCAGCTAAAAAGGGAGAATTGAAGTGTGGTGAAAGATAGGTTGGATATTAGTTTTTCTGTGGTAATCTAATTTATAAGGGTTGCTTTGCATTTATCAAGATACAAGAGCCTCAGAGATCGGATGAGATGAAAAAATATTCTTCAAGCCATTTGAAATGTTTGGGATTTTGAGAAAGTCAAATGTCAATCCAGGGTGCCCTCTTCCTTCTGAATTATCCAGCCAGGCCATTCAAATTCAAGAGTAGGAAAGGAAGAAAGGATGTGATTAAGTGCTAGGAGGAGAATAATAGCAAGGATGTTTGGCTTCTTTCAGATATATATTCTTAGATTATCTATATTTAATAGAAATTAAAAGATCCGGTTCAGTTCTCCAAGAATTTGTTCTCATTTGATGCCACCTGGAATATGATGCAGTATATGGAGTTTAGGCTTATAAAGGGGTAAAAGTCCTTGTACAAGAAATTTAGTTCTGAGAAGTTGGAACTCATTTATTTTTGCTCTAAACTTAAGCAAATATGAAAGTTTTTGCTTTCCTGATGAGTATTCTGGTATATTTCTAAATTCATGAGAAACATGGCAGGAAAAATCAGCCAGACAATAATGAAGTTCAAACCATATGAAATTGCCAGTATTCAACCATTTTTGACCTACAAAATTGGTACCAATATCACACCATTTTTGAACTATAAAAGCAGTAATTTCTCATGGTTCAAGCTAATACATTATTGTAGAAGTCCATTATTTGCAACAATATGACAATCTACATGATGGAGTAGAAGTATATTAGAGTGCCGTGGAAATACTCTACTTAGATATAAATCACTAATAGATTTAGTAGTTTCTAGGGAAAAAACTGGTTTATAGGGGTCTTGTTCCCATTTTTGTTTATATCTGATTTAAAGTAAGAGACTAATTCCATATGATATTTTCAAAGGTTTTTTTTTCCTGAATATCATTTTTGTAATGGCCTATGGTCATTGTGGGACTAATTTACAAGGAGATTGTATAATCTAGTTTTATGGATAGTTCTTATACTTTTATTTTTATGCTCTACCAATCATATTACAGTAAGGGGTTGGTGGGGAGAAGTAGGTTTGGGGAGACGGAACATGACATGTTTTATTATTCTATTCTTAACCATAAAGGAAGACAAGAATAGGACTAGGGGCTCAGGTCCAGGAAGGCAGAGCTCAGTTAGGCAGAGGGATGCAAGGGTGCTTCCTCTTTGAAGCAAGTCTCCTGGGTATCCTCTGGGTGGTCAAGCCACCTAGTCTAGGGAATGGGGGAATGGCAGATTTCATGAAGGTCAGGCAGCAGGAGGCAACATCAGGACACTGAGCTGGTAAAAATAAACCATGAGGAGAAACACCTAGTTTGGTGTTGCATTTGGACTAGCACCTCAGAAAGTCACTGCTGGGGCCGGGCAGTCTGGACCAGATGGTTCTACAGGAGCTCACAATGCAAGCAGATTCATAGTCATTATCAAGGAAATCCTGCATTTCACCTAGGCTACTTCAGCCAAGAACCAAAATGTAGGAACCTAAGAGAGGGATTCTAGCCCCTTCTCTGCATTGACTGATGTAGCAGCACAAGCATTTCTCTTTCTCACCAGTAAAGTTAATTTCACATCAGCCTACTATTCATTATGTGTGTGTGTGTGTGTGTGATCTGGGTGCATAATATATATCACATTAGCTATATTATCTATCATATCTAATATGATATATAGTAAGTTCATGTGCATATATATGTGTTTTATGTGTTTATAACATATGTAGTGTATATTGTTTGAATGTTTGATAAATACTATGTATTTATTTATATATTATATAGTATACACACATTTTATATGTAAATATATAAAAATATGTTAAATAGGATATGTCATATATACATATATTTATATATTACATATGTCTTCTATATGAAAAGATCTTACACAATGTCCATAGCATATATTATGGGCCACATTTGCACACACTGATTTTATATAGTGCACACACACTCATTATCTCAAGACCTTATCTTTAAGCAAGGAAGAGCTATTAGCAAATTCATTTCTTGGACTCTTATTTGCAGCTCTCTAGTGAAGGAAAAATCATTTCTCAGATTAAAATCCAATGCTGTGATTAGAATTACCAGAATGTGACAGGTCTCTGGTAGAAAGAATAAGATGTGTGTATTCCCCTGATGTGAGCATCCATCTAACTTAAGCAGAGTACACCTTTCCTCTCACTCTTAACTGTGAGACAAAACAGGCTGTGATAAACCAAACAATTCAGCATAGAAAGTAAATGTTTATAACTGCCAAAGTGTAAATGTAACCCAATTAATGAACTTCTCCCTGAAAATAGATGTTACTCAACCCAGACATATATACACTTTAAATTTCTTCTCAAAAAAAAACAAAAATCATGAATTTATGTGAATGTCATTGTAAGGAAAGCATTTTATAAACATGAGCTACTTAGTGAAGCTCGTCTAAGAATAAAATATGTTTTAAGCAGATTTTGCTTATGCATTCATTATGCTCTATGGATTTTCTAGAAGAATGTAGTGATTATATTTCCATATATGAAATTTGGCACTGCCCAGGCATGCTATAAATGGCTTCATTGTCTCCTGATGTTAAATGTTTTTGCATTGAAACTGAACGATCATCCATCAACAAGCCATCCCATTTCACCTCCCCGTCTTCTCAGCTCTTCCTTACTTTTAGGAACTCAGGATGAGGAAATCCTGCTAGTATGAAAAGGATTAAAATGTGAGGAGCGTCCAAAGGCATCAGCCTTTGTGCTGTGGCTGTGTGTGCTGGGGAAGGTGGAAGAATCTGGGCCTAAAGAAAAATTTGCCTTACAAAATCAAACTATACAAAGTAGATCAATTTGCTTGTGATTATTCATTGACAAAAAAATTAAACAGGGCTGGCCCCGTGGCCGAGTGGTTGGGTTCGCGCGCTCCGCTGCAGGCGGCCCAGTGATTCGTTGGTTCGAATCCTGGGCGCAGACATGGCACTGCTCATCGGACCACGCTGGGGCAGCGTCCCACATGCCACAACTAGAAGAACCCACGAGAAATATACAACTATGTACTGGGGGGCTTTGGGGAGAAAAAGGAAAAAATAAAAAAAATCTAAAAAAAAAAAAATTAAACAAATCACCTAGTCTGCCTCTGGGAGCAAAACCATTAAATACATTTAAAATATGATTCACTTTGTGAACAACTTTCCAGAAGTATATCTACTGGGTAAAGTTAGGTTAACTCTCAACTATTCGTTAGTGGATTCCTGCGTTAGTGGATTATAAACAACCCTGGAGGCTTTGGTCAGGCCCCAGAAAAGGGTCTGCGTGAGAGTGAGATTTAATCTGTAAGAGTTCCTGAGACTCACCCTAAGTGACTGGAGGATTAGCCAGTTGAGATTTTCCCACTATTAGTGTTATTTATCATTTGTACTGCTTTTTCTCTTCATTGGCTCCAAAGCCTGAAAGTTAACTGCACATAAAGATATAAAATTCTTTGGAAAAGATGAAAAATTATTAGCCTAAATCCTTTAGTATTTGATTTTACTAGATGACAATCCCAAAGTCTACTGTTAATAAAATTTAAATTGCACTCCTGGTACAAATTATGTCTGAACATTGGTGAAGAGCTCTACCGTCCCTATCCCAGGGCCTGGCTAAAAGCCCGCGTTGTCTCAAAGCATTCACTCATGAATAATTAGAACTTGGACCTCTGTGTGTGTCTTGACACATACTGATAGGCATGTAACTATACAGACATGCAATGAACCAAAATAGAAACAAACATCTTGAATGTGCTTTTAAAAGACAAGTGAATACTTTAAAAGCTTCTTTATCCTCAGAATTTGATAGCATCAGTATGTGGTGTTTAACAGTTCCCTTTGGCAATTCTTCAGCCTTAAATACTGTGACTGTAAGAGGGGGAACGGCCTGGGATGTTGGTCAGTTCCTGACATGCTCACTATGATGCAGTCTTTTATTTCCAGGTCTTGGGCTGTGGACCTGCCCCTCCAATGATGAGCCCCAGCTCCCATTACCACCACAGGGCCTCTGGTCACCAAGGGCTAAATCTGTATGGAACTTCATGTTTAGGTAGCTCCCCACATGAGTGCTGTTACCAGGGAGTCCTCAAGAACAGGCTCGGAACATTGGAGCTGGAAAATGGTCCCTTGCTGAAGTGATGCTTTGTGCCAATGACATAGACCCCTTGGTCAGATTTAATAGAGAAGCTTATAGAGCTCTGACATCCTAGAGAAAATTTAAAAACTAGAGTGCAAAGCAAACAGCAATACTCTTGCTTTCAAAGCACCTTTTAAACATGGGGGAAACAACAGCCATACCTCTGAAAAGTATCTTCAATCCACATGCGCTATGTGTTTGCCTACATCTCTAAGATTTGGTCTCAGAGTCCTGCTTGCTGGACCCCAGCCCCAAAGTTAAGAGAACAATGGATGATGGTGATGTTAAAGAAGGGAGGCACCTGCTGAAAGAGGAAAGTGGAGAGGAACAGAACCTACCTAAGTCCTTTTTCCCTGTCTTTCCTTGATTTCCATTGGCCCAGTTTCTGAAGTGGCTATAAAAGATAAGGCCAGGGCTGGAGGAAAAAGTGTGAAGCAGTTTCCTCTGTGAAATCCACCTACCTATCTTTTCCTTTTTACTGCCTCCCCATCTCTATTCTCTGTCCCATTCCCCAGACCTAAGGGAAGCTACTTCAGGAGACCACTGTCCCAGAGGGCGGTGCCTTTAAAAGGATACACTTGAAAGCCAAAACCAAAGGGAACCAGGCTGTAATTATGGGCAGAGCAGGCATCCCAGGGGAAGGGCATTCCTCATGTCCTAAGGCTCTTGGAATAGGTCTCCCCTTGAGTCCAGGCCAGGAAACAGGGGCCCCACAGTTCAGCTTTCTTTTAGGGTAACAGACCAACCTCTTCAACATAAATACCCAGCTGTGAATCAGATCTAGTGCCAGCTAGGCACTCCAGGCTGTTAATCCCTGGGAGGCACCCACAGCTATGTTGGCATTCATCCCTCTTTTGATTGACTGGGCTTCAGGAAAGAGGCCCAGTAATGGCGTAGGTAGTTGTCCTTGAAATCCAAAGAGCTCTTCAAAGCTACAGCACATCTCCAGTTTCGGGTTTAAGATATAGGCATCTGTTAGAGAGGTGTGGCTTGAGAAATAAGAATCTGGCCTATCAGGAATGGTTGTGGGGGCCTTGGGAGGCAAGGCCAATGATGACTAGCAACAAATGCCAAGTGATCAGGTAGAACATATTCTTTCTGAGGGCCTCTGCTTCAGGCCTGAGTGTCTGCATGCACACTTGTGTACCAAGAGGAATGAAGGAAAGGCATCATTTCCAAAATCCCCTAAGAATAAAATTAGAATTCTTTCTGGAGCTCCCCCAGAATCAAAAACACATGCAAAAGTCAGGGCTCAATAAAAATGATCAAACTATAGAAGGACAAGGCATTTAAAATGCAGCAACAGAACCCAAAATACAAGTTAACAGCCCACTTCTACCCTTCCTTGAGTTTGATTATTTTCTTTCTGGACCCTCAAGCCTCACTCTTCACCTAATAACTCTGTTAATTCAAATTACTTTTCTCAGTTAGCTTCTCAGATTATTCAACAGCAAGGTAAGAAATGGATTCCTATTGTATTTTCCAACAAGAGTCAAGGTCAGATAATGTCATTACAAAATATCACACCCATTTAAAAAAAAAAGGACTGCAAAACAGATTTAAATTCTACTATATGACTAATTCTAATCCTGCTATATGCACCCTTATTGTCTTACCATATTTAATGACTCAGTACTAAAGCCTTGTTTTAAAACTTTTTTTGTTTGTTTCTGACAAGTAAACACTGTGAAAACTTCCATTTGCCATTTTCAGTGAAACTCTAAAGTGTATTTCGCCCACCAGAACTTAGTCGACATGGCTCCGCATAAAATGGTCGATATTGTTTGATACCTCGGAGGTATTAATTCTCTTTTTACCCTCATTGTCAAGGAATTGGTTGCTTTTAATCAAAGGTTGGGTGGTCCTTCCTGAGAACACAGTGGAAACATACTTCATAAGTAGTTTTCCTTTCTGAGACTAGACATTAAAATGTTAACTATCTAAAACATGATTAACAACAGTATGCCAATCAACGAGTGCACTTTTTACTTCATGTCCGGGGAGTTTAGGTGCCTCCAGTTTAATAGGGGCCACAGTGCTAGTTATCAAATTGACAGTCTTGACCTGACCTCTACAAGTGGCTATAAAACGGTGCCTAGTAAATTAAGATAGATGCCAAATCCCTCTGAGGAAACAGGCCTATATCATAACTATGAAATGGGCATTTGGGTTTGAGGCCAAGACTTCACAGTAAGGATATAAATACCAGCCTGGGCACGAGGGAAGACGTGCTCTCAGTTATTGTATACACAAGATAACAGTGACTCACTTCACTCAGCATTACGCTTGGCTGGAGATTTTAAATTCCTTTTTAAAAACAAGACTATTGTACCACAGGGTAAAGATTTTATTATCTTCAATAATGGGATTGAATATGCCAAGGCATAGAAGCAGAAAATTAGATCTGCTGATGCCCGTGCCAAGACGGGGTTATCAAAAGCCACAATGGGTCATTCTGGTGGGCTTTTCAATGTTGCAGTGGCCTGGAAACCTAGAGAGGCCCATTGAGGAAGTGTCTGGCTCCAACCAGGAGAGGTGAGAGAAGTCAAGCTAGATCTGGTCTCAGGCGGTAGAATAGAGTCAAAACATGGGTACTTATTGT
The DNA here is from genome assembly GCF_021613505.1 of Equus quagga. Taxonomy (NCBI): domain Eukaryota; kingdom Metazoa; phylum Chordata; class Mammalia; order Perissodactyla; family Equidae; genus Equus; species Equus quagga. Next base: position 104,607,992 of record NC_060276.1, on the reverse strand, counting down.
ACCTCTGCTATTCCAGTGTTACTGGAATACTAACCAAGGAGGCAGGCACTAAGTAGTTAAAGAAAGAGGTTACTGATCTGGCTCTCTCCCTCAGAGGCCATTGCCAAACAGTGCAGAGAAGCCAGAAGAGTCACCGCCTGCTTGATACGTCATCTGTGAGCAACCAAAATTGGTCAGACAGATCCCTGAAGAGAAAATGCAAGCCATAAACCTTCAACCTGAATTTTAATTTTTGTCAATTGCAGGGAGAGTTCATATGAATCTTGTTCCTTCTTTCATCTTTCCTGTTCACTCAAACTTGTTCCTACTTATTTTGCTTCCCTCTGTTTCTCAGATTTATTGCTTCCTGCACTGATACTTGGGGAAGAAAAAAAAAGGACGCTGTGATTTAGGTTCCTGTCAAGGCTCAAATTAAATACAGTGCTTCTTTCTCCCTAAAGCCCTCCACTTGGCCAAACTTAAATGAGGTGATGAGATGTTAGTAACTCAGAACCCTCTGCCCACTGCCTTCCTCTGTGCTGACCTCTAGCCAGACTTGTGGGGATGACAAGCAAAATGATGACTTGCCAGGCATCTTCTCTGGACTGTTCCAACAACCAAGGGAAACAAATAGGCTGCAAACAATACTACGACCCTAAACTATCGATGTATAAAATCCCCAAGAGACAGAGGCACAAGTCTACCCAGCTTTCTATAGGCAAAAGTCCACCCAGCTTTCTTAAGCCAGAGGGAAGCATGAAGATCTTAGCTCTTCTCTCTGCCCTTTCACTGTCCACTAACGTTTATGGTTCACAGAAACATAGGTCTCTCTCCCCTCAGGAGAACTCACTGGCCTGTCATCTGTCACCACCAGGGCTGGTTATATTTCCTTCAACCCAGTAGTTCCCCATGACCAAGTTGGTTTCTCTCTTTAAAGAGACTAGTCTTTTAAACTTTTGATCTGGTCTTTTTCTGCCCCCTCAGGTCATGGACTATATGGGACTTTTGAAATGTTATCCTCCTGGAGGAAAACTAGAGAAGACCAACATGTTAAAGAGAGAACTGCAGCAGTCTATGCAGACTCCATGCTCTCCTTTTCTCTCACCACTGCCATGTACCTGGTCACCTTTGGCATAGGGGCCAGCCCTTTCACGAACATTGAGGCAGCCAGGATTTTCTGCTGCAATTCCTGTATTGCAATCTTCTTCAACTACCTCTATGTACTCTCGTTTTATGGTTCCAGCCTGGTATTCACTGGCTACATAGAAAACAATTACCAGCATAGTATCTTCTGTAGAAAAGTCCCAAAGCCTGAGGCATTGCAGGAGAAGCCGGCATGGTACAGGTTTCTCCTGACAGCCAGATTCAGCGAGGACACAACTGAGGGCGAGGAAGCGAACACTTACGAGAGTCACCTATTGGTATGTTTCCTCAAACGCTATTACTGTGACTGGATAACCAACACCTATGTCAAGCCTTTTGTAATTCTCTTTTACCTTATTTATATTTCCTTTGCCTTAATGGGCTATCTGCAGGTCAGTGAAGGGTCAGACCTTAGTAACATTGTAGCAACTGCAACGCAAACCATTGAGTACACTACTGCCCAGCAAAAGTACTTTAGCAACTACAGTCCGGTGATTGGGTTTTACATATATGAGTCCATAGAATACTGGAACACTAGTGTCCAAGAGGATGTGCTAGAATACACCAAGGGGTTTGTGCGGATATCCTGGTTTGAGAGCTATTTAAATTACCTTCGGAAACTCAATGTGTCCACTGGCTTGCCTAAGAAAAATTTCACAGACATGTTGAGGAATTCCTTCCTGAAAGCCCCCCAATTTTCACATTTTCAAGAGGACATCATCTTCTCTAAAAAGTACAATGATGAGGTCGATGTAGTGGCCTCCCGAATGTTTTTGGTGGCCAAGACCATGGAAACGAACAGAGAAGAACTCTATGATCTCCTGGAGACCCTGAGGAGACTTTCTGTCACCTCCAAGGTGAAGTTCATTGTTTTCAACCCATCCTTTGTGTACATGGATCGATATGCCGCCTCTCTGGGAGCCCCCCTGCACAACTCCTGCATCAGTGCTTTGTTCCTGCTCTTCTTCTCGGCATTCCTGGTGGCAGATTCTCTGATTAATGTCTGGCTTACTCTAACGGTTGTGTCCGTGGAGTTTGGAGTTATAGGTTTCATGACATTATGGAAAGTAGAACTGGACTGCATTTCTGTGCTATGCTTAATTTATGGAATTAACTACACAATTGACAATTGTGCTCCACTGTTATCCACATTTGTTCTGGGCAAGGATTTCACAAGAACTAAATGGGTAAAAAATGCCCTGGAAGTGCACGGGGTAGCTATTTTACAGAGTTACCTCTGCTATATTGTTGGTCTGATTCCTCTCGCAGCTGTGCCTTCAAATCTGACCTGTACACTGTTCAGGTGCTTGTTTTTAATAGCATTTGTCACCTTCTTTCACTGCTTTGCCATTTTACCTGTGATACTGACTTTCCTGCCACCCTCTAAGAAAAAACGGAAAGAGAAGAAAAATCCTGAAAACCGGGAGGAAATTGAGTGTGTAGAAATGGTGGATATTGATAGTACCCGAGTGGTTGACCAAATTACAACAGTGTGATAGTTTCTGCTTGTTATATTTTCACCCTAGGTCTTATCAAGAGCAAAGAGATTATGTTAATGAAACAAATTGAAGGTGTTCTTTCTTAAGGATAAGAAACAGGCATTGCCAAAAAAGTAAAGACAAGGGGGGGATATGGGCATTGCATATTTTCAATCGTTAAAACAAAAGGTTGTTATCAGAGAGAATTTACACACACACACACACACACCCTAGGAGACTTATAGTCTCTTAAACTAAGATCAAAAAGAAGAAAGCTTATTAGCAAGCAGAATCCTATTTTATTCACACTGCAGATGTTGCTGGTATTGTGACAAAAACCTACCGATTGAAAGGTCAGCTGCCAAGGCAGAAATAGCTTTAAGCATTGTTCAAACAATAAGGCTTCCAGAACTTCTGCAGAGCAGTAGCTCCAGGCAGGGAATGTGGTTTGAGGTCTTAGCCGTCTCATCTAGCTCCCCAACACCCCAAGGAGATGCTTGTGAAAGTTCTGGCCAGCAAAAGCAAACCAGAACCTCTGAAGCAGACACATGGTAGAGTGGCCATCACCCACAGACTGAAATTGAGTCACCCCTAAATTTACCCAGGTAAGGCAGTCTTGTTGTCTAGAATGAATTTATCATATCCCCCCATCAATATACTTATGACATTTGTGTGGTTTGGTTAATAGACCTTTAAACCAATGACAGCTCCAACATTGCAGAGTTGGGGCAATTCTATTTTGGAATATCTTGTTGCTTGTCATCAAATGGATCTGCTTTATTAGTTACAGCTTTTTTGGCAGGAGGCTCTGAGTACTAAAAACCACAGAGCCAAACCCAAATACCTGGCATGATGGAGGAAAAGCAGGTGTCTACTTGTACCCAGAGACAGTGTTTCCATTTTAACAAAAAGATGGCCAGCTGGTACAGCTGTTTATGGTTTGGCCCTACATGCGTTTTTTGCATGGATGCCCAGAAACATCTGCCCACACATAGCTAAGGAAGGAGAAATGAACACTGAAATGGTTATTTGCCATAGCTTCCAACTTGTAGTGCCAGTCTGCCTTCGCTATGAGACATGCCTGCTCAGAGACACAGGGGAGAAAAGAAAGTTCTTTAGCAAGTGTAAGTCCTGAAACTGAGAAGCTTCATAAAAGTGCAGGCAGGGAGATAAAGGGCTGCAAGGGAAACAGATGGAAATGACTGGAAGATGTAAACACCAATGCAGATCTACCAATGATGACAGTGACTTTCCTGCTAAACTGGCTGCACTTTCATCTTCCTGGTCCACCCCCCACCCCTTTGTTGGTGCCCCTCTACTTCACTGCACGGCCCTTCTGTACATTAACGAGCCTAGATGTTCCTATTGTTGACCTGCAGTATCTACAAGATCTAAACAGAAATGGTTTGATCTGAAGAGGCTGTGTATGTTACCCCAGACCCCTGCATTTCTTTAAGTCTATAAAAATGAAGCTAAAACCTGGTCACATTTGAGGCAAATGTCTACAATATGTTTCCCTTTTAGAGATGTAGCTTATTTAGACATATATAGTGGTAAGCTCCCAAAAGCACCTTACCTTGCTGGACCTTAGCGGATGTACTGTGCAACTTCCCCATCCTCCGCAGAGGAAGAAACTGAGACCTAGGAGAATAAAGAGACTCACCCAGGGTCACACCACTAGAGGGTTTCCATCATTTTAGCATGCCTAAGACAGGGCGGGCCAATTTTAGATTTTCTCATAAGAGGGCTATTACTCCCTTCAAAGTACATTTCCAAGGAAGGAATGTAGGATTTTATTGGCCACAAGGCAGACTTTTTTTTTTAATGTCTGGATAATGTTTGGGATTTAGGTTTGCCCTTGTCTTTCTAAACAGCAAAAATGCCCAAATGATTCAGATGTAACCACACCAAGTGCAAACCTGTGCTTTCTCTTTCATGTACTGTTGTTCACACAGTTCTAAATACATGTGCAGGGGATCGTAGCTAGTGCATTACACACTTGTTGAATCTCTCCTGCAGACACACTAAGCGATCATACCGTGTTATGCACTCAACTAGAAGACAATGAGCTTTAATCTGAGGACAAGTACAGTCCTCGCAAAAGGGCAAGTTCGCATAATAGATTTGCGATCAATTCTCTCTCCAAGGGGCCTGCAACTAGGCTATTATTTATAAAATACAGCTGAAGAGGGGATTGGTTTTATTCTTAAATCATATGTTGCTAAATCATTTTCTGAACAGTGTGTTCTAAATCAGCCATTGATTTCGTGTCGGCCACGTGGAGCACCTTGGGTTAAAGTGACTCCACAAAACTGATACAACACACACACCAATTAAGTGGGTTTTGTTGAGAATTTAATCATTCAATTTGGTCAACCAGAATGACTTACTGTGGAACTTTGTTTTATGACAGATAGTAGTTTTCCAACTTGATTGAGTCTCTGTATACCTTGAGATATTGTATTTTTAAATGAAGGGCATTTTCAACCTTGTCAACTTCTTTTCAGCACTTGAAATCAAAGCTTACGGAATTCTGACTGTGGAATGAATTTTTTCACTGGGGGACTCTGCATGCCAAGATTGATTACTTATTATTTATTGTTAGATCATTATTATTTATTTGTTAATACTGATTGTTGATTATTGCTCTGACAGCATTGGTTTAGCCCCACCATGGAGCAGACACTTTAGAAGTAACTCAGAGTTACATCGCCATAAAATTTAAGTCTTTACTTCATGAAGTTTTACTTTTTCAATTGCTATAAAGAGGGAAGGAATGATCCGAGCAAACACTTGCAAAAGTTTTATTATTCAATTATTCCAACCAAGACATTAATGTTCACTTTACCAAAGAAACTTATTTGGTTGGTTTTGAGTTGGTGTTTGTTATTTGTTTACCAAAGAAAATATTCCATTCATCAAAAATATTTCTCCTAATCAACTAAAAATCCTGTGTTACTTAGGCTTTCTTGGCCATTCATAAGAAAAAGAAAAGAAAAGTCAGGGTAAGGGTGATATTCTCTCATTGAGCAGAATACATAAATTCACAACAAACTTAGGGTTTGCAAGAAAGAAATGATACTTGAAATAGGGCATTATTGTTTAGTCCTTAACTAATGGTCCAACAAGTAGCATGAAGGCTCCTCAGGCTAAAAGGAGTACATTTGTTCCACAGAAAAAAGAAGACAAACCCTCATGAAACTCCCTCTCCATTGTTCCAGTTCATAGTTTTGCTTTGGTTGGGTTTTGGGTTTCTGGGTTTTGTTTTGCTTTGCTTTGGTTTGTGGTGTGTGTTTGTTCGTGTTTGCTTGTTTTGCTCCCGCCTTTCCTACCATTTTTACCCTCTCAATTTTTAGTCAGAAGTGAGATAATCAGATGCCATCTTCCATGGATATAGTTATTTATGCAATATACTGCTCTAAACAAGGCCCTTGTTAACCCTTTTATTTTAACTAACCACTACCCAATTGTTCTAAGCAGCATTCTGGGGCCATGGTACCACTTTTCTCCAGCCCCAGCAGTGGAGCTTGGCTGTGTCTCTCTCAAGAACAGATGGGCTGGGCAGCCGCCTTGGGGGTGTGGCGTGAGGCAAAGCCTCTTGAACACAAATGGTATCCTCCTCATTATGGCTTTATTCCTTCAGATCCTATTAAAGTAGTCCTGCAGCTTGTAGTAGTGTTTGACCTCTGTGAATCTCTGTTTTCTCATCTGTAAAATGGGGATAATAACAGCAACTATCTTTAAATTCAGCAAATACTTACTGAGTGCCTAATATCACCCCGATACTGTTCTAGAGACTGGGGACAGCAGTGAACAAATCAGATAAAAAATAAATGCCCTCAGAGAGCCTACATTTGAGTGACGTTGCAGATTTACCATAAGGATTAAGTGAGGTGATGTTCGGAAAGCATTCATGGCAAGGTGTGGTGTAGAGAAGGAACTCAAGGCATTATTTGTAATGTGTCGATCCCACACAGTAGCACTAGGGCTCAGGATGTAAGCCACATAGAAGTAGATTTTTGCAGATTTGGACCCAGGATTAGGGCTATATAAAAATGCAATGAGTTGTCCTGGTCATTTTAGGACATTCAAAATTTGGCTGTATCACCACTTAGTGGGGCAATTGTAAAGGGGGCACAAGCCCAGGATGTTGGAGTTGGGTTGTAACCCTTGAAAGAATGGGATACAGGCACTTGGGGATGGGGGCAGGGAGTGGGGAGGGCACTTATATTTAATTACTGTGCCTGGCTTGTCTGAAGACATTTGAACATTCCTTTTGGGTAATTTGCTTTTAAGTTTGTGCTACATAAAAAGTACCAGGTATTTGAAGACAAAGTTTCTATTTTTTAAAAGCATGGTAAAGCTGCAACACGAAGGAAAATATTAAATTAGTACTACTGGATTCTCTGGCAAAGAACTGAGAATGGCTTCAGCCAGCACATTGCAGTGTTCCTCCCTGTGGTGGTTACAACTGTTTATTTCTGTTTCATGCCAGTCCAAGAGAAAGCAAAGAGGAAAGTGAATGAGCTAAAATCCATTCACCTGAATAGGCAGTGTCAGGATGTCCTCCCCAGCCCACCTCTCACCTGCCCCCTTCTGCCCAGGTGATCTGTTTGAAGTCCTCTTTGATATCTAGGAGGGCGCCATGCAAGGAAGAGGAAGTGAGGTGACCAGAGAGCTATGGCCTCTGTGCAGATTTTTAAGTTAGATTAAAATTAGCACCGCAAGGGTTTGGAGGAGCCCACCTGGTGGGTAAAGAAGGCTTCTTTTCAAAGTATAAGGAAAGCAATGTGTACCAAGGAGGCAACCCACCAAGGAACCTTGGGGGAAGGAATGCTGTTCCTGTGGAATGTGCCAGCCTCTTCTCCTTCCAGAATGTCGACACCAGATGAATCTTTGGGTAGAATTAAGCTTACTCCCTCATTTTTCACATAAGAAAACTGAAACGTGGAGAAGTGAAATTACATGCACACAGCTAGTTAGAAGCAGATACAGGACTATGATTGAAGTCTCCTAGTTCCTAGCCTCAGTCCTGTCCCCATTCTGCCACTTTACTGCCAAATTCTATGTATCTAAATTATGGGGTCTTAACCTAGGGGCCATGAATAAGTTGGTGGGAGGGTGGGACTCTGAACTCCCTAAAATTAAATTATATGCAAAAATGTGTGTCTGTGTTCAATATGTGCATTTTCCTAAAGAGAGAGCTCACAGTTGTCATCAGATTCCAAAAGAGGTCTGTGACCCAAAAAGGGTGAAGAACCACTGTCCTAAATTAATAAAGACCTCATTGGAGTGTGATCCTGGCGTCCTCATTTTGGCTAATAGGCAATCAAGAATTTTTCAACCATCTTTTCTCCAAGGAGCCAAAACTGCTTCCAAATATTGGTCTCTTCATGGGCCAGCCCCAGTGCCCTAGTGGTTAAGTTCAGCGTGCTCTGCTTTGGTGGCCCGGGTTCAGTTCCCGGGCACAGACCTGCATGGCTCTGTTAGCAGCCCTGCTGTGCTGGTGGCCCACATACTAAAAAATAGAGGAAGACTGGCATGGATGTTAATTCAGGGTGAATCTTCCTCAGAAAAAAAAAAAAAACAAATATCGGTCTCTTCATGCCCAGCCAAGTGACTACTTCTGTTCATTTATTCTTCATTCATTCATTTATTTATTCTGCAAACATATCTTCATTGTTCCAATTTACCAGCTAAACACATTCTCCAGGGCAGGACTGGGGAAAGGACCCCTCTGCACTGTGCTCTTGTTGGCAGAAAGAATATCAAGTATATCAGGTTGCTACCACATTCTCACTGTTGTAGCAAAGTATATATACAGTAACCACACCCCACACACATACACATACAGAGGGGGCAGACAGCAAAGCCAACATATGGAAGTGGGCCCTGTTAAAGAACCAGGCGCAGAGCAGCCTATTTCCAAATTAAGTAGGTATATGCTGTATGGCAGCAGCATACCACATCCTTGGACAAGGTGCTCACAGGTGATTCCTATTCTGAGATGTCTACACTAGGCATGCATGCACATACTTACAGTAGCTGACTCTCCAACCAACAGGAAGAGAATGTGTCTCATTCATCTTGATAATATTTGTAGTGGGGAAAATAGGAAATCATGGCCATGGACATATGGATACATTTAAGGACAGGTGTGTCTTGGACACAGATATGCAAATAGAAACCCAGTTCTCTTGACTCCTAGCCATAAGCTAGATATAGTGTACACTGATGGAGGAAGTTGGAGAATAAATGACTCTATTTGTACCTGTTGGTTGTGCTTCTTCTGGTATAAACTTTAGGCACAATGGAATGCACCTGGGTTGTCCTAAGGACAAAGCTGGGGGAATCACTGCTTGGCCTTCCTTAAAGCACAAAGGAGGCACTGGTAGCTAAACAGTGTCATTTACATAACCCTCTGCCAAGCCATGACAAGGGAAGTCTTCTATTGAGATGGAGGAATATTAGTCCCACTTTGTAGCATCTGATGTGAAGTCTGAAGACTTTGTTCACTGAGATCTACAAAGTTCTTTGTTTAATTCCTACAAAATGGCAAAGACTCGGCCCATTTCCATTACCCATTCCAGGCTCATCCTTGGGAAAACCTATTTGATTCTCTTTGGCAAAACAATGCACTTAATTTCCAGGGTGAAACTTCAACACGTTTGGCTCAGACTTTCAGATCTTTATCCTTTAAATTAACATTCTGCCAAAACTGCCTTTGCCCCCTGACCAGAATCACCAAGGCAGATCCCATGATACCTCCTTGGAACATGGATGACTGGTCAAAACTGGTAATGACCTACTGGCTCTGCTTCACACACATACACACACACACACGTACATATAGTACACGTATACTCAACATACCTGTAACACATGTACACACATACATACACGCATACATGTAACACATGCGCACATACACATGCACACTGCCGTTTACAATATACCTGACACATTTGAGGCACGTTAAAATGTCTTAGCAGGCCTAGCCCTGTGGTTCTGTGGAATTTGGCAGGCCAAGGGCTTCAGCTACCTGCAGAGAACCCCAAAAAATATTATCTTCCCCTTCTATATGTTTCCTGTGCATGAGCACACCTGAGACCAGCCAAACAGTATACTTAAAAAAAAAGAAAGAAACCTGTGGAAACAAATGTTTCTTGGAATTTACAAATTGCGAACTGTTTTATAGTGGGAAACTGCATTTGATGGAATTTTCTAAGTCATAGGTAAGAATAGCAGAGGCCCAAAACCACAGCGATCTCTCCCAAGGTCTGGATTTGTGGAAATTTATCTAGAATTTTTGCTTTGTGATCCAGACAAGGGGGAAAGGAGTGAGGAGGAGGGAGGGAGGATATATCAAGAGGTCATTCCATCTTGCCAACTCCCAGTCTTAAGAAGTGGGCATTTTCCACTTATCCCTAGCATTAGTTTGATGGGAAGGCCAGTGCCTTTCATCCAACTCAAGGAAAGAAGTTGCCATCCAGGGAAGCCTAGTGATAGGAAACATCAGTTTGGGAGAAGACACACAAGTAACAGAAAGAACTATCCAAGGCCAGAAACTTACAGCTAACACACACACACGCACGCGCACGGGGAGTAGACATGAGGAATTGGGGAGAGGAGCCCTACCACAGTTCCTAAAATTTAGACATACTGTGGCAGGAAAAAAGTAATTTTGGGGAAGGTGAAATGAATCAAATTTGTATAGAATGACTGAAAATATGAGCTGAGAATAATGGAGTTTCCAGGAATCTCTATAAGATAAAGATATGGAGCCTGAATCTACTTTTTTGAATAAAGTAAAAGGGACTCACATTTTCTTTTGAATTCTCAACTCATAATTGCTCCTTAGTAACTTGATGAGAACACATTCAGGTTCTATTCCTATTGTCTATGATTCCATAATTCAACTACCCACCCCTGGTTGTGTATTCACACTCCAGATTAGAAGCTGTGAGCAGAGTTATTGAATGCTAGGCCCAAACAAGGAAAATTTCAGCTTGGGTTTAATAATTCCTTGGTCAAATTTCTCTCATTCATCTAAATGTGCAAATGTTTCAAAGCTGTAAAAAGTGTAGATAGCCAATGTACTTAGTTTTTTCCAACATCAAAAATAACTCCAACCAATAATTATTAATGACAAAATAGTCATAACAGCTAAATATTCCTTTAGCAGTCCAATTTTAGTGGGTGACAAGAGGAAAGAGAGTCTATACCAAATATTTAGTGATGTTGAGAAAGGTCCTCACCCAAGACATAAAATAGTTTAAATAGCAAAATGTAGTCCCTCTCTCACTGTCATCACTAATGAAAGAAGTTCCTGAAATTGCATATTATTTTGTAAAGTTTTGGGCTAAATCGCAATGAATTTTTAAGTTGCATCTAACAGGTTGATTGGCAATTGATCACAACATCACATCTTGTCAATCAGATTAATCACTAATGCAGCATTCAGAAATCTTATCTATTTCTCCAAAAGAGACCCCAGCATTATGTTGTTTCCTAGTATTTTAGTTGGGTTTCTTCACACTGGGCAAGTAGGTGATTCTGAGAGTCATAAATTATTTTTAAACTAAGAAAGAATATCCAAATCATAGAGCACATAATTAGTACAGCTTGGTCAGTTTTGAGACAGATGAGCATCAAACCCTACTGGGAAAATACCACAGTTGCACCCTGAGCTTGACAAACTGTGGGTCACACCACTTTGATCCGTGACAAGGACAAGTAGCACCTGTTTGGTAGAATTAATCGAAAACTCGCCAAGAAAAATTTCCCACAAACAGTTAAAACACTTGTCTATCAAGGAGAATTAATACACTATACTTTTTACCTAAAGTCAAGACATTTTAAAGATGTTTAAGAAAAATCAATGTTATGAAAAAAAACAACTCTTTCAGAAAAAAATGATTCCCCATATTTTGTGTCACTTGAGTTTCTCTGACACCTAAAATATGTATTTACGTCATCCCACACCTACACAAAAACAAAATCAGCAGGGAAAACCATCCCACTGATGATTGGCAATCACACAGTTCCTCTCCATCTGACCACCTTTCACCAGAGGGCAATATTTCAGGCTTGCACATGGAATTTATAGACTGTAGAAGCCCCCAAGCCACTCAGTGAAATGGCTTATGCCAAACACACCAAGTCCTTATTTGACTATCCTTTCATATTAAAATCCCATCTTCCAATAGAGCATCCTGTTTTCAATCTTGATATCAAATTCCAAGTGTAAAGAAGATTTCAGATTTATTGCTGTCACTTTATCATACAGGTTTCTAATCCTCTGATAGACACACACCAAAGAGTGAAATGGCAGTGGGCCAGGAAAATATCTTCAGTTTTACTTTTTGTTCTGTTCTTTTTACATCTTACATTTCACTGCTCTTTAAAAGCAATTAGTATGTGTTCTTTTTTGTTGTTTTGTCTTTTCCAGATGAGCAACCAAAAAGTTCATATGATGATGTCTTACAGATTGAAGTTTGGGTTTTTTGTTTGTTTAGCGACAGATATCTTTTTATAAAACCTTGCATGTTGTGCCTTCTTTGGCTTAATGGTCACAATGTTACACCTCTGTCTCTAGAGAAAGAAAAGAAAAATCCATGTCCTGGCCTTAGTTTAATATATGATCACAAACTGGGGAATAAAACAGTCGCGGGAAGCATCCTACGTACCTATATGCCTAGGCTTAAAGGAATTCAACAGAGGCCTAAGAAAAATATGTTCGGCCTCTCTCTTCTGTAGAATTCTGGTCTTCCACAAGCATTTAGGGTTGAGGAGAGAGGAAATGCTGAGTGTATTAGTTATAGATCAACACTTGTATGGAGAGGGAGGAGAAAAGCCTGAGAGGGGAGTAGCAAAGCAGTGTCTATGCATTTTGGTATCAAATCAATTGTTGGGGGGTGGTGAGTGGGTTTTCAGTTTTAGTTTATTTCACAGGGCTATCTGAATAGATGCATGATTGTCACTGTCATGAAGAAAGTTTGAATCTAAAATTGTGCCACAGGTACCAAATTACAATATTGATCTTGGAATATAAAAGATTGGGATGATTTCAGATTTTGTCTCAATAGTTCTGAAGCTGGGAATAGCAAAGAAGTTACACTCATACTCCTGTCTGTTAAAGTCCTTATTTAGCCCATTTCCATGGAAACTGAAATCAGATCTCTTTCTCTCTCTCTCTCTCACACACACACACCCGCATGCACACGCACACACACATACAGGAAAAAAGCTGTCTAGAGTTTTGGGGGGATGTGTAAGTGTGTGTGTAAGCATCCACAGGATAATTTCTGTGTGGACAGTCTCTCATCAGTGATAACTTTCCAACAAATGGAATAAAGGTCAAGCAACGGAAGAAAAGCTAGGCTGACTTCCTTTTTCAGAAGCCAACCTGTATTGCAGATGAAAACCCCAGGTCAGAAAAGTAAGCCTATCACACCAGGCCCTCACTACCAATTCCTTGGAGAATTGCATTTCATAACTGCATGTTCAATTAATTTAGTTAACTAACTTGGAAATATTTTATGGTAGGAAGAGATCCACAGGAACTAAATTTAATCCCTTGGATTTTTGCCCACTTTGCTTTACTCACAAGCATCGACATTTCCCTAAATAGCCCAGAAAATAAAGGCCAAGGGAAAAGAGAAAATGAATGAGTTCATTTTAATATTTCAACATATACTTAGTTAAGTTTCCATCGTAATGGCAAAATAATATGTTCACATTCCAGATTTATGGAGATATTTAGTAAATGATTCCATCTGAGTCCAAATCTCTGTTGAAGATAGGCCAACACTCAAGTTGCTGCCTATAAAAGGGCACTGCTAAAACCTACTGTAAGGATGGAAGAAGAATGAATACAATCCCTCTCCATATTCCTCCAATGATGTCATCAGGCAACCTGGATACCTTCCATACATGGACAATTTTTGATAGGGAGAAATATTTTACTTTCCATTTCTGTTCCTTTTTTCCATAAGAAAAGATAAAAATGGGATTTCTTTTAAAAGAATTCCACTTTAAAATGGATTGTAGATGATGATTTTGGATCTTAAATTAGATTCTCTTACCACACTCCTCAGCAAAGTCGGTGAGTTTTGCAACTCATGAAGTATTTAGCTTTTGCTGGAATCCAAAACGGGATGAATGATGTTTCAGCTGGCAAAGAGCAATAGGACAACAGGACAAAATTCATGTTTGATCTTACACATGAGATTTCTGTTTTAAACCTCACTGCAGCATATTCTTTTTGTGCTTCATACTTGAATGGGTAAGTCTACATAGGGATGAGGGTACTGACAGTCTGTATTCAAAACCTGGGAGGTGGGGTTGGCAATGATTTTACTTTATAAAATGTAAAAGTCATTTCTTGGGATTAAAAAAAAATCAAGAACGAAGAGTTGGGAGTGGAAAAACTAATATTTCTCATCACCAAGGCATGGCTCAAGATACCCAGGCCCTTCTTCTTGGGAGCAAACGTTATCTTCCCCACGATATTACATTGAGATGACATTTCATCATCTACATGAAAATCTTCATTTCTGCAGAAAGCATCACTGATTCACGATAATATTAAAAAAACAAACATTCCCTTGAGTCATAGCACTTAAGTCACCAAATTCAAAAACATCCACTGAGAGGGAGCCCTGAAAGAATGCTTAATAAATACCCATCACAACAGTTTGAACAGGAATACAGATGTTGAATCTGTAAGAATGTTGAGACCCATGAACTGGGGGCCATCAAATAAAAGATCCCAGGCTGTTATATTTGTCTACATTTATATGAATTACGAAATGTAAGGCTGTTAGCAAAGGGGCCCAGTTAATTTTTCACTTCAATTGACTTTGTATTGTAGAAAAATAACCCAAAAAACCCTGAAATTAGCACTGAATGCTGTTAACAGGCCTTGGCCATTGACCTTCCAGAGTTCAAAAAGTGAATTTTAGAAAGAATCAGTACTACTGAATAATTTTTATAATTGTACATACTGAGTCCAATGCTTAAACTTGAAATAACTGTAGTTGCCGTATTCTGAGATTTGTACCCCTGCATGCCTTTTATGTCTGTGAAAAGAAAACCCTCTCCATCCTTTATTCTTTTACTGTTTTAGATGTTTCCCAAAAATATCCCTAGATTTTAGCCAGCGTGGCTGAAATGCTTCCCAAACAAACTTTTGCAAGTGTAAGCACTCAGGGGTTCCACTAAAGGGTGGCTGATACAGCTTCCAGACAAATCATATCCTAAGAGTTATGGAATTATGCACCAACAGCTAAAGGACATGAATACAAGCTGAAATATTGTGACACACTGTGTAATGTCATACAATCAAATGCAATGTTTAGTAAACATACACCTTTTTGTCATTTTGTATTTATTTATACAGAATTAAAAATAAAGCACAGGACTAAAATATATTTGTGTCCCTTTTGCATTACTTTGCTGATGGCAGAGGGAAAATAACAAACACCACTGCAAAATGTTTGTCCATCATACAGCATTAAAAATAAAGCAGATGCTAAGTTGAACATTTATTAATATGTGATCTCCCAACCAAGAATTGTCTTGTTTAGGTATTATAACTCATGCATTTTTCAGAATGTGATCCATAAGTGCCTTCCAGTCTGTTACTGGCATAAAAATGAGGGTAATGAGTGTCTTAGGCTGGGTCTTCCCCAGAATCAGATCTGGAGACAAGGATGTGTGAGCAAATGGTTTATTCAGGAAGTGATCCCAGGAGCACCTGCAGGGGAGAGTGAAAGTGAGGCAAAAAGGGAAGGAAGACAATAGGAGATGTGTTAATTAACAGGTTACCTCTATGGGCAACTCGGGCCCAATCCCAGTGGAGTCCTCTGGGAGGTGGTTGTGGAAAATGCGTCAGAGCTGTTCCATCTGAGGAATGAGGAAGCTGGAGTATTTAACTTGCAACTGCCATCAGACATTGGATAAGGGCTCCCTATGGGGCATTAACTTGCCAGCACCTCCAGCCTGCCCCATCTGTGACCTGAAGAAGAGCCTTCAGGGAAAGAACTGCAGGTGTTCTATAGAAGCTGTTGGCATATACTAAAAGGTGAGTGCCAAAGGATACGGACAGAGTACCGGCAGGGTCTTCTACAATGGGGAATATTCCTCAAGATATATACAGATAATGAACAGAATCTCAATTCTCTGAGACACCATGGATGTTAGGGCCTCAGGGCCATAAGCCAGGACTGAAGGCAGGTAAACTGAGGTCTGGTTAAGGTCTCCAGCAGAGTAACACCACCAAGGGAAAACTAAAAACTAGTTAAGGATACAGAAGAACTAAGGCTATAGGCATGGTCAACACAGATAAAGATCATGACTCATCAGGTGCTCTGGAAGCTAGCACATTCTGAGGTATGAACAGAATCAAGAAACCAGA
Organism: Equus quagga; assembly: GCF_021613505.1. Lineage (NCBI taxonomy): Eukaryota > Metazoa > Chordata > Mammalia > Perissodactyla > Equidae > Equus > Equus quagga. Next base: position 104,591,972 of record NC_060276.1, on the reverse strand, counting down.
TGACTCCAGAAAAACCAGGTCTTTAGTGTTAGGACCAAGAAGAGCTCCAATTCTAGCTTTATTTTGTATACACAAGAGGCTTCATATCCAGTGGCGTGCTGATAAACTTTAACAACTGGCTTTCTGGGGAAGCAGGGACACAACCAATTTCAAGCTACTCACAGTTTAATGACTGGATCACAAAATTCCTAAAAATTTAACAGTTGTCTCTCACAAGCTGGCATAAGCCAGCACCAGCACACCATTGCCTGTAGCTATCCACCTAACCCAGCCACTTTTTGAGGTTTGAAGGGCTAATGGCTAACCAGTAAAACATATCCAGTTCCTGAGGTCAGAGGTTACGCCTGTAACTACCTCAGTACCTGTGTGGGTGGATGACACTAGTGATTTGGATCATGGGGATACTCAGTGGAAGCTGACCTCTTGGCATCCTCTGATTCCCCTTCATTGTCTTCCTTAGAGCCTTTGAAACCCTTTGTGTCTGGAATTAAGATTCTGGCAGAAGTGCCTCTGGGTCAGACTTTAGCAGTCCTTTACTCCCACCTGCACAGTGGCACCTATAATGTGTCTATTCCATTGTGTGTCTATTCCAATAGCGCTTATTCACTAACATTTGCACCATGTATTTATAAGTAAAATCAAACTATACTTACATCCAAAAGCAGAAGAACCTGGAACAGTCATGAGTACTTAAGTTAATGAATGATTAGTGAACCACAGCCCTGTGCTCAACCCTCTTCTGGATACTGTAGTTAATGCAGATTTTGTCTGTCCCAAACCATGAATGAAATGTTGCACAAGCAATTCAACAGAGAGGCATGTTCAGTTCACACAACATCTAGCTTCCTCCTCACCCAGAGTTCAGGGATCCCTGTGTCTCCCCATCACATCCTAACTGAGGTCATTGTCAACCAGAGCTATAGGAAGCCACCACTTTTCTGCAAGCAATGGCTCATAAACAGGTGCATACCACTAATTGGCATTAACAATAACCTTCATATTTTAAAATAATCATTGCCTTCCAAGTGATATATATCACCTAAAACCTGTATTTCTTTAACTATTACATTCTACATTTTTATAAACTCCCTGATAACTATACAACTTCTACTCTGGGTTTGTGCTGAATTGTGTTCCAAGTTCTTGGTTTTTTCTGTGTTCGAAAAGAAAGGTCTGTTTTCAAAGTCAAATATTCCCTTTTCCCTGTCTTTCTCTGATCGTACATAAGTTTAAAGTTACTAAGACACCTCTCATGTACTCTTCAGGTTTGTTTGTACCTCAGTAAATTTTGCCCACACTTCTTCACCGTGGTGAATTGGAGTGGTGGAATTGTGGTGGCAAATTGGAGTTTTATGTTTTATGACAGAGAAGTTCTTAATTATGTCTATTGGAATATTAGAAGATAAAAGAGTACAAAGTTCCAATTATTTGTATATGGCTGCTCTGGAAGTTCTAGTATTCACAAGGCATCTCAAGGAAGGCCTGTAAAGAAAAGAACCATCCAGAAGCTCACAATTCTCTATCTTTCTAGCGCATCTCTTCACAGTAGCTGCCTCTTAGCTCTGATCAAGGCTATGATTTTAAACTCCCTTGTATAATTTTCTGCTCTCATCTGAAGCCTAGTAGCAGAAAATAGCAATGTGAATAACAAGAACTTTTCAATATAGTTCCAACATTTCCTTAAGTGGTATTCAAATAGAAGCATTTCTTTACTATTCCCTGGCAGATTTTCCTTTGGAGAAATTGTGATCTACAAAATATTTCATCTTCTACTACGTCTCTCCCATCCTTCTGTCCACAGCAGCCAGATGGTACTTCTTATTAGTGGAAGAAATAATCAGACACAAACAACTGGCTGCTGAACAATTAGAAATACTGCCTGATATATTTTTCCCAAGTACTCACTCTGGGTTCCAGGTAGCAAGAATGTGTCAGCTTTAACATTTCCCAGCATCTTAAGTCCCAAGGCAACATTTCTAAACCCTCAGCTTCATCTCAAAACTGAACTGAGCTCCAGGGACAGTGATAGGATTCAAGATGGCAGGCTGTCACTTAGGAATCACCACGGGATTAGAGTACCTGAATAGGCAAGAAGGAAATGAGACGGCAGGGGGAAGGGGGAAGTGGAGTGCCTAAACTGTAATTTAAATAAACTTCATTTCCTTAACACAGTGTTTTTTACAGCATTTTTTCTCATCAGGTGTGTGGCTGTTTGGAGCTGTCACTTCTACCTATCCTAGAACTTGTCAACGGTGGAAGTATACCTTTTTTAAAAATACATATTATTATTAAAAGATACCTAAATTGATTTTTTTCTTTTGAAAGCCTACTGATTTATATTATCACTCCAGGAGGTTTTTTCTTAATTTCAAATTAATTAACTTACTCTTGGGTTCAAATTGTTCTGCCCATCAGTCTTTCAGCTAACGACTGCCAAATTCCTTAATGAACTAGGGAAACTGCTATTTCAAAGAACCCCTTGGTTAAAAGGAATCACAACATATATCATTACAAAAGAGAGGTTCTATGGAGCAACGTTATTTCCCCCAACTGACAGGGAGGTTAAAAAAATGCTTTCTTAATCTGATCACAAACTTTATATTTTAATTAGTCCATGTGAAAAACAGCATCTCTGGCAAAGTGGTCCTCTGTAAGGAATGAACTTGATTAATAGCTGTTGTACACAAATCATAATTTTCTTCCACTATTAACAATTCCTCTTAACTCCTTGCATCCATTCACCCATCATAAATTCCAACCTCCTACACAAAGTCACTTAAATTTCCCAAGAATCACCCACTGAAGAAAATACAGAGGATATTCAGAATCTATGAGACAGGTGGAAAAATGCAGTGGAAAATTGGATGGGATTTAAATATTTCTTCTGTCCATATTAGCTTCTAATTCATGACTAAGATAATAAGTTGCTTCAGATGATGAAAAGTGAGAAATAATTCTCTGAAATCAAAGAAATTTTGATATCTTATGGAAAAGGATATTTTTAAATTTTTGCCACTGCTGGAAAACTCCAGATCTAGCTGATTTAATTGTAGTAATGTTAGCTTTCATGTCTGCCATCATTTTGGTACATTTGTATATAGCTGTGAATATAACATAAGAAATCAAAGTAAACGTTTAAACAAATGAATCATTAACAATTTTATTTAATCTTGTATAAATGTTTTGTTGTATTTTGTAAATGGCTTATCTTATATAGAAGTAAATTTATTAAAACTTCAAACCACACAGGGATTTTTGGGATACCCTATATATTAAAAGTCTTAAAATTGGGGGCTGGCCCCGTGGCCGAGTGGTTAAGTTCGCGCGCTCCGCTGCAGGCGGCCCAGTGTTTCGTCGGTTCGAATCCTGGGCGCGGACATGGCACTGCTTGTCAGACCACGCTGAGGCAGCGTCCCACATGCCACAACTAGAGGAACCCACAACGAAGAATACACAACTATGTACCGGGGGGCTACACAACTATGTACCGGGGGGCTTTGGGGAGAAAAAGGAAAAAATAAAATCTTTTAAAAAAAAAAAAAAAAAGTCTTAAAATTGTTGCTTACCTCTAACCTGGTGATTCCATAATAGAGTACATTCATTGCAGCATTAACTTAGAGGCATACTGTAGTATCTGTTTTGGAAACAGATACTAAGCAGATTATTTTTCAAGACAAGTCTGCTCAGACCAACTGTTAGCCCTACATTGTTGTGGGCATGAATTGTGATGGGACCCATGGTGAGGGCAAGAGGGTCTGAAGGGTAACATAGGACCCCCTTCTCCAAGAGAAACACATCTCAGTCATCTTACTGGAAGCAAGTATGTACTGTCAGCATCTTATAGGAGTGAACAGTGTGTTACTTGTTCTTCACTAGTTTTACAGAAAGTGGAAGTTCCCTGACACACACTCATTCAGGAATGATGAGTATATAGTACAAGTGACACTGAAAGATGCAGGGGTCAATACAGCTTAGAAAAGAATTAAAGAGAGCAAGGGAGTGACAAAGCATTTTGGAGGCAACTGCAGCCAGAATGAAGGCTTAATTTGTGCTGCCTGCCCTTCCTCTGCTCTATGGCACTATCTGCTTTTAGTGTCCTGCAAAGGTCATCACCCATAATCCCAAAGATCCACTCTTCACCAAAAAGCCCAAATGACAGGATCTGATGGACTGTAGAAATATGACCTCTTTGTGACACTACTAAATTAACCAAGAAGTGAATGGAGGAGGTGTACATGCTCTCTCAGTAGCATAGCATTGGTTTCGTTTAATTGTATATGGTAGACACTGAGTATCTGCTCAATAATAGGCAGCTATGGGAGAAACTCAGCCTACAGGGGAACCCATACCTAGACAGAAAAAGAAGATAGGCACATCAATACTAGCATCCAAGAGACTCACTCATGTCTGCAATGCCTTTCACTCACCTCTTAATTCCACCACTCCCAAGTTGTCTCCTCTGCTAATTTGGAAGCATGGTGGAAATTTGTCTTAATGTAACCACACTCCTCAAATCCCATTGCTATTCACTGTGTTATTAGGACGAATTAGGTTGCAAGTAACCAAAAAGCCAACTAAAATAGCTTAAACAATAAAAGGTTTATGTAATTTGAAAGTCCAGTGTTAGGGCATGCAGGCTTCAGGGCAGGTTTGATTCAGCAGTTCAACAATGAAATTGAAGTCATAGGTTCTTTCCTCCATGTATCAACTTTATCCTCAGACTGTTTCCCCATTCTGGTCTCAAGATAGCTCTAGTGACTCTCAGAGCTATATCGTTTTCAAGATAGGGAAAGAGTCAATCTAGCTCTAAAGAGCCTGGAAGCTTCTTGCCCAGGAATACCTAGTACTGTGTCACAAATCCATCACTGAACCAATATCCATGGCCAAGGGATGGGATTACTCTGAGGAGTTCAGGCCTAAGTGACAGATCTCCCCCTAGTGCCAAGGGTAGAGTCAGTTTCCTTAAAAGCAATTGGCGTAACGGAACCAAAACTCTCAAGGTTGAGGAAAAGCTACACAGAAATATACCATGGTTACTAGGCTAGATAAGGAAAACCGCAAAGGAGCACTCTTTCCCTATAAGGAGAAGCCACTATCCACACTCCATCATTCCTCATTGCTCTCCTCATACCATAAGCATCAAGGAAGCACAGACTGGGTGTGGTGTTTTGAAAGATAAGAAATAGGTGAGGTCATGGCACATACAGACCTGAGTTCAGAAATATTCCTTTCCTGTTTAACAAAATGAGCTACTCTTTTGAGCTGAATGATTTTAGCCAATAGTGGGCCCCAGGCTAGACAGTGTCAGCAGGGGCTGTGGCTACCACAGGACTATGATTGACACATCCAGAACACCAGACAATTCTACACGCCCGTGATTTGGGGAACATGAGTACACAGAAAGGAGCTGCCCAGTGCAATGGCTGTCAGAAGACTCAAGAACACAGGACAGTTCTATACCATAACCAAAGATAGAGGAGAGAACCCTTGAGAAGTAACTCCCAAAATGCACTACTGTCTGGGAACCCATCACTTTCATCTGTGGCCATAATCTATTCTCCTCTTCCCTGCCATCCTTACCTCTTCCTTCTCCTTAAGCTTCACCTCTCAGCAGCGAGGAGAACAAGGGCACTCAAATCAATAGAGTAGGCATCATCCTACTGCTTCTCTGCTCTGTCATCCGGCATGGCCTCACTTTAGATATTGTAATCCCTGTACTTATTTTTCAAGCAAAAACTGGAGGACCTACAGGTATCCTATTTCATCAACAGATGATGTGACTGAGGAGCAAGAAGCTATAAAACCAGTCATAGGAGTATTTCAGTGGCAAGAAGATTAAGCTAACCCTCTTGTGGTTTCTGCCCCTGACTGTCATTGCTCCAGTGCCCACAATATGTACCAGGCCCTGCTTCTCAAATACTTTCCTCCGAAAGGAGTTAAGCCAGCTGGTAGTGAATGTCCAAGCCATAATTTATGCCTGTAACTCTATGACCTAGCACTGGAAAACCTACTGAAGTGGCCTAGCCTAGAGCAGTGAGTGGATCACCAATAGTATCTCTCTATAAGGAGGCCAACATGTTACAAGGCCATAAAAGATTACCTTTTTAGGGGATTTTTCCTATGTTCTCTTATCTGTGTCACTCCAGATCGCTGCTTGCCTTTCAAGCTTGATAAATGGAGGGGCTCATTGTCAGAATAGTTATTTCCTATCAGCAAAATTTAATAGCACTACATAATTTATAGGAAACAACAGGCTTCACTAAATGCTGAAGTCTGCCTGAATTACTCACCTCTGCAACAGAGGTGTGCTTGGCAGCTGGTGGGTTGTTTTTGTTTTGGCTGCATTACGGCAGGCTGCCCTGACATCACATATTCCATCAAAGGACTGAAAGCTAATTCAAAAAGGATCTGCACCATGGAAGTCCAGCATGCTGTGGATTTATTTGGTCCCATTCAGACTTATTTATCATTTCTGGTATATAAGGAAACATTTTTACATTAAGAATTATAATTATACAGATTACAACTGAGCATGGGTTTAAAGAGAAAACAACAGCACAAGTCACGTTTATGTGTACAGTTAGTGGTACAATTGTAAAATATGTCTGGCTAATATTGAGGACAGTGATTCTCAGACTTACAAAGTTATGCCATCCCTTTGTTTGTTTAGTTTCCAATGGCTCCATATTCTGCCCCAGAGTGGCTTAATTTTTTTTAACTATATTAAAATTTATTTTTGAGGGTTTTAATGTTTTTAGAATTCCATGACAACCTTCAAGGTCACTGAAAGACAGTTCCAGGATTGTAATAAAATCTGAAGTGAAGAATCAGTCATTCACAGCTTCAAGAATTAAACAATACAAATTTAAACTAAGCTGACATATTTTAGGTTTCCATGGCTAAAAATAGAGATTGCCTCTTTTTTAAAGCATTTTGTTACATTACTCAGATTTGGCAAGATTCTGGATTGTTGGGCTTCTCAAACTTTGGCACAAGAATCACCTGGAGGATTTGTTAAAACACAGATGGGTGGGCCTCAACTCCAGAGATTCTTCAGTAGGTCTGGGTGCAGTGCAAGAATCTGCATCTCTAATAAGCTGCCAGTTGATGCTGATGCTGCTAGCCCGTGGATCACAGACTCTAATTCTTCACATACCTGAGGTCTACCTTATGTGGCAAGACAAAGTCCCAAACTCCTTACCTTTTTTCCATGGGGTATAATAAGGACAAAAAAAGCAACCACGATATTTGGTTTCATTGTCATCAGAGCTATAGGGATGCATCTAGAGACAATGACCATATCCAATGAGGATGTGGAAACAATGGCAAAACTAAAATCAGGCTTAAGAATCAGCCATTTAGGTTAATCCCATAGCCCCAGGGAACATTTGACCATTTGGGTCTGGTGATTTTGACTACCTACTTTCCTGCCTCCAATTCAAAAGCACCTATTCTTTAATTTAAGGCATGAAATTCTGTGGATACAAGAATATTACCTGGGAATGTGAATGGTCCCTAGGAAGAAGTAAACAAACCTAGACAATAATAGAAGTAATGTGAATCCAGTTGGTTGCAGAGTGAAAAATTCCACCAGCTGTGTTCACTCTCCAAGATGCTGAATACACAGGTTGATTAATTTATTTCATTACCAAAGTTCCACTAAATTAACTAATTATCAGGGATGGGGAGGTGATGAGTAAAGAAGATATTAGCTTGATTAAAATAAGCAGTAGTTTGGTTTTTTGTTGACGAGTTGAGGAGGAAGGAAAGAAACGTTTGTCAGCACCTCCAAGCACCAGCCCTGCATTCATTCCATAAGCAGGTCAGCCCATAAGTTGGAATATTTCTTATTTTCCTCATTTAGTATAAGGAAATTAATGCTTATAAAGCTTAGGTAACATGCCTATGCTACTAAATAGCAGATCTAGCTTTCAACAAAATCATGCCTTTTCCTCTACACGTACTAGTCCTACTGATGCAGCTTCTCTTACTACTAATATTGACATTTACTGAGTGCTTTCTGAGCATTTGATATATATCATCTTCCACTACTCACAACAACCCTATCAGATAGGCACTAATGTTGATCTCATTTTTCAGATGAGAAAACTGAGATGCTGAGAAGTTTAATTTGCCCAAAGTCACACAGTTAATGAATGGCACAGCTGGGATTTGATCCTCAGCAGCTAGAATCTAGGCCCGTGGTCTCAACTACTACTATATTGCCATTTTGGACAGTAGAAAGGGCATGGCTTTGGAATTGTTAAAAAACAACCAGTTATCAGTAATACACCATCAACTAAAGACTTGGGACTTAGGAGGACTCAGAGTTTGGCAGTAATGGAAGAGAGAGGGGGTTAATCTTGGAAGACTTTTTGAAGAGGTAAGTTTGTGGCCAGATTGTAAGAGAATTGAAGGACATGGTGGGATGAGGCACAGCCCAAAGGCAGAGGAGGGATTAGAACACATTTTGAGGAATACTGAGAAGGTAAGGAACCATGGTTATAGAAGGAAGACAATTTTGGGAGACATCTTGGCTTCATCAGAAGGGTACAAAGTGAACTAGAATACATTACTGCAGCATCTGAAGAGCAAACATTTTTTTTACTTTTTATTAAGATTATGACAGTTTACAACCTTGTGAAATTTCAGTTGTACATTATTGTTTGTCAGTCATGTTGTAGGTGCACCTTTTCGCCCTTTGTGCCCACCTCCCACACCCCGCTTTCCCCTGGTAGCCACTAATCTGTTCTCTTTGTCTACATGTTTAACTTCCACATATGAGTGGAGCCATACAGAGATTGTCTTTCTCTATCTGGCTTATTTCACTTACATAATACCCTCAAGGTCCATCCATGTTGTTGTGAATGGGACGATTTTATCCTTTTTTATGGCTGAGTAGTATTCCATTTTACATATATACCATATCTTCTTTATCCAATTATCAGTTGATGGGCACTTAAGTTGCTTCCATGTCTTGGCTATTGTAAATAATGCTGCAATGAACATAGGGGTGCATGGGACTTTGGGAATTGCTGATTTCAAGTTGAAGAGGAAATATTTTAAGACTACCAACTCTCTTGAGAAAAAAACATTTGCATCCATTCCATTGAGGTGTAGCCAGTTTCTACACTGCAAAGTTACCTTTCAATGCAAACAATAGCTTATTGGGAAAGACATCACTCAATTTGTCTTTCTAGAGACTCTTTTTCCCTTTTCCTAAGGGGCCACTTCTATGAGTCTGCATACTTTAAGAATGTGCTATACTCTATGTGTGATTTGACAGAAGCAGACTCACACAATATTCAAAGCTGCAAAGCAATTTGTCAGAAAGAACATCAGGTGTCACCGTCTATGTTTGGGACCTGTGCTTTGACTGTCAAGGAGCACTGATTTCTAATTTCCCTAAGTCATTTTACTCCATTGTTTGCCATCAGTTCCCAATTTACACCTCAGTAACATGGTCTCTAATTTCATTTGAGTCCTCACGGAGCAATTATCTTTTCCCTTCACCTACAATATTTGCATCCCCTCATCTCTAATGTCTAGCTTCGGGAAGCTGGAGACTTGACTACCATAGTCCCAAGTGGTTGGAGTAGAAAATCAACATTCAATATGGCAGAAGAAAGCATGAAAACATTATGCAACGAACACATGTGAAATAAAGATAGGATAGTTACGGCAGGTCAAACACCTAAGGGATATATCTTGTTTAATGACAAACCATTAACACCACAATTTGGCCCCACCTCCAGCCTCACTCACAGTCCTTCCTCCACACTAATTAATTCACCTTGTTTTTTCCTGTAGAACCTAATTTGATTTGCCCTGAAACTAGCCTTTGCCTTTAAGAAAGTACATATAGACTTTTGGCTGGGGCAAAATCAGTCTTCATTCCAGGATCTCCTTACCATAGTCTAATCTGCTGTCTTGACATCTTGCTTCTGTCTCTGGATTCTGTCCATTCCCCCTTCCCTGACTGCCATTCTAAGTCATTATAAAATTTTTCCTTACTTTTTTGTAAGAACCCTTTATATTTTAAAGTCCTGTGTTCCAATTATTTTTCCTTCTTAGTCGTAAATTTTTGATTCATGTGGTTATTGGTCTATTCATATTTTCTTCTCTTTAACCTTTTTATGCTATTTTTCTAACCCAATTTTGATCATATTCCTTAAGTAATTTTGAATTTGACTTTTTTCACTCAGAATTACAACATAAGCATTTTGCCATCATGGTGATTTTAAAATATGTCCACAAATTCTTTGACACCTTTCCAGTCAAACAGCAGAGCATAACCACCTCTCTCTCTAGAGTGTAGGCTGTATTTAGTGACTTGCTTCCAAAGAATAGAATATGGCAACAAAAGGTGTATGACTTCTGAGACTAAGTCATAAAAGGCATTGTGGCTTCCTCTTTGCTCATTCTTTCATATCACTCGGTCTGGAGGAAGTCGGCTGCCATGTCATGAGGACACTCAAGCAGCCCAATGGAGAAGTCTCCTAACAACAACCAGCACTCACTTGCCAGGCATGCAGAAGAGCTACCTTGGAAGCGCATCCTCCAGCACCTTTAAAGTCTTCAGATGACTGTAACCCAGGCCAACATCTTGACTTCAACCTCAAGAGAGACCCTAAGTCAGAACCACCCAGCTAAGAGGCTGCCAGATTTCTGACCCACAGCAACTCGGTCCAATAATACAGCGCAGTGACTCAAGCCACTAAGCTTTGGGGCCATTTGTCATGCAGCAGTAGACAATGAACACTGCTCTGTTATAAATTTTTCATAAATGTTATTTTAATAACTGTGCTTTATATATCTTTTATATGTGCATCTAAGTATACATATCTATTTTGACAGGAAGTTATCTACTTTTGACAGCTGTAATGTCAACAACATAAAAAAGTTAAAGAAAGTCTCAGTTTTTTCCTAAAACCTTTTGTTTCTTCTTCAAATCAAAATACTGAAAGAGTACTTTCCTATCTATTATAAAATGCTGGCTTAGATCTTCAAACGTCTCTTTCTTCCCAGGCTACACTTAAAATGCAAAGAAAATTGCAGCCTTCATATCTGCAAGGAGGAAAAATTAAAACAAAATGAAAATTTTCTTAAAATATTTATTTTATGTTATGATCAGAGAAATGATCTATTCTTTCTGTTCTCTTTCAAGAGCTGAGGACGTATATGGCTTTTTTGATAATTACATTGTAATTTTGACTCATTCGATTTATCCTAAAGAAGAAAAAGTGTGAACCATGTACATACACCACTTCTGGAATTGCTGTAGAAACATATCTGCCACATGAACCACTGGGATAAAACATTATTCATTCACACAATCATTAAATATCTTCAAACACTTATTTATATGATAAGCATGGGGTGCAGTTGTGAACTTGACAGACATGTTGCTGACATCTCAAAGCTTACAATCTAGTATAATATGCAAATAAGGAAACAGGTTATTAAAATACAGAATGTTATAGTATTATAATGCGGATGGAGCAGGATGCAATGAGAGCACACAGAGGATACACCCTATCCAGGCATGGCAATAAGATAAGTCTTTCTCAGTGAGAGGACCTTTAAACTGAGGTAAATTCAGTGATGTGTTGGTAAAATGGCTTTCTAGGAAAAAAAACAAAAGCCCTGATTTGTAGTGTTTGCCAATTTCCATAGTGTAAATATTCCCACAACGGCCAATGCTAGGCTACTAATGTGAAGTCACTGATCGTGGAGTTGAGAAGAGAAGTGTACAATCAGCTCTCACAAACTGGTACAAGCCAGTTCCAGCAAACCACTGGAAATGCCTCACGAATTGTTTTATGCTCTCTTCCTTATTCCTCCACCACAGCCCATGTTTGGGCCTGTATCATACCTCATCTAGATTATTACAATAAACCCTAACTGATCAGCCATAGCTGACTCCTGGCTCTTCTCTGAACCTCCACCCAGCTGCATTCCCATCGTGCCTCTTCTGTGTATAAAACTTTGAGGGTCTCACTGTCAGTCTGTTCGGCTTGCTATAACAAAATACCATAGACTGGATGGCTTATAAACAACAGAAATTTATTTGTCACAGTCCTGGAGGTTGGAAGTCCGAGATCAGAGTGCCAGCGTGGCTAGCTTCTGATGAACGCCCTGTTCCAGTCTGTAGACTGTTGACTTCTCACTGTGTCCTCAAGTTGTGGAAAGGGGCCAGGGATCTCTCTGGGGCCTCTTGTATAAAAGAACTAATCTCTTTCATGAGGGCTCTGCCCTCATGACCAAATCTCCTCTCACAGGCTCCACCTCCTAAAACCACCACCTTGAGCATTAGGGTTTCAACATATGCATTTTGGGGGAACACAAACATTCAGACCATAGACTCACCACTGTATATAAAATCAAAACTTCTTAGCACAGCATATAAGACTCTTCCTGGTCTGGCCTTGCTTGCCTATTCAAACTCCTACCACCTTCTCCCATGCCTGTTATGTACTAGCCATGCTGAATAGTCATCACTGACCTGTTAGTCCTAGAACACACCATCTGTTCTCCCCACTCTCTTAAGGATAATAACATAAACTAATATTCATTGAGCACTAACTAAATGCCAAGGATGGCGCTAAGCATTAGAAGCACAAATATAAATAAGACACAATCCCTGAACTCAGCAATAGTGGGATGGGCAGACAGACATGTAAAATCCTTGTTATAATGGTTTGAGATGAACACAGTACCTACAGGGATAGATATAAAACATAATCAGAAACAGTAAATACTAACCAAACCCTGTAATAGAGCCTAGAATGTGGTAGATGCTAAATTAAGTATTCGTTAAATACATGAATTAGTGGCATAATGCCAGATCAGGGTACCATTTGAGTAATGTAGTATATACATTATCATAATTATCATAAGCATTCAGAGAAGGAAGAGCTTACTGCTTATTGGAGAGAAGACCAAAAACATACTTTCATAAGATGATTTATAAAGAAACGAGTTCTGAAAGGCATCTCTAGGGCCCTACTGAGTCTCCAGGTCTTCAAAGCTTTGCAGATTTACACAATGAGCTATGGCTTCCAATGGTTGCCACTGCTGGCTGACCATGAGAATCACCTAAGGAACGTATAAAATGAAATAGATTCTGGCAACCCAGCCAGACCTCTTAGAGGTACTTCCCAGTCATCTTTATTTCTAAAAATCTTCCCAAAGTTCTGATATGCATCCCTGATTCAGAACCACTGCATAGACCTTACACCTCCAAGCAAAAAGCAGCACTGTGATTATTTATTGAAAGGAGAAGGGAAGGGAGACAGAGGGACTTGGCAAAGCCAACCTTTTGGTGACCTCCTTTCTCTAATGGCAGCTATTCACAGATCTTCTCTGCAGCCGATGCTAACCTGAAAAAGGCCTTTGCCCACCAATATTTTGGGTGAGGCTTGCTATCATTACAGCTGCCTTAAATTGAATTTGGTGTGGGTTACTTGTTTATTTTGATCCTTTGAATATGCAAAACAAGGTGTTGTCCAGAGGTCCTTGAGAGGAAGGTCTCAAGTACCTATGTTTGTTATAATGCTACTGTTTAACAGAGAGCAAAAAAAGAAGTAAAAAATGGGGGTGAGGAGGGAGCGAGGAGGGAAGAATTTAATCATGCCCCCTCCCCAAAAAAGCCACTGTCAAGGTGTGTGTACAACAGTCCAATCTGATCTGGACAAAGTTGTGAGTGTCTTTCAAAAGGGCTAAAATCAGGCAGGTTTTTATCCTCTCCATTTTTCTTCTCTGTGAAGACTCTTCAGGCCAAGGATTTCTTGTCTACCTTAGTTATTTACAGTAATTAAAACAAAGCCCAGGGGATCCAAGATGACTGTGTAAAATTCTGGTACTTCATGGAAAACAGTTACCCTTAATTTTCAGTTTTGTTCAAAATGCAAACCCTCAGTATCTTTTCACAGTTCAAAGTAATACAAATTCACTGTAAAGAAAATTAAACACAAAAATTTAAAAAATAAAAGCAAAGTCTCATCCACCTCCAAGAGAAACCTCTCTGCTATCTATCTGGTGTTAGTCATGCTAACTTTTATATGCATGTAAACTAAATGTGCTTATTCCATGCATAATACACTGCAGCCGTTTTAAAAAGTACTTAGTAGATGGTGGTATTATTCTCATGTCAGTGCCTATGAATATAGCTTGTCCTTTAATTTTTAATCTTTTATTTTTAATAAAAATTGTATATATTTAAGGTATATAACAAGATGATTTCCTATATATATATATATACACATACACACACATAGTGAAAAGATTACCTCAATGAAGCTAATTAACATATCATCTCCTCACATGGCTACCTTTCTGTACATATGGTGACAGCACCTGAAATCTTCTCTCTTAGCAAATCTCCAGTCTTCAACACAGTATTATTAATTATAGTCATGATGCTATACATTAGATGTCTAGACTTATTCATCTTACATAACTGCAACTTCGTACCCGTTGACCAACATCTCCCCATTTCTCACACCTCCTCACCCCTGGTAACCACCTTACTGTCTACTTCTATGTATTTGACCTTTTTTAGATCCCACATAGTGAGATCATGCAGTATTTTTTTATCTGCATCTGGCTTATCTAATTAACATAATGTCCTACAGGTTCATCCATGTTGTCACAAATGACAAGATCTCCTTTTTTAAGGCAGAATAATATTCCACTGTGTAAATATATCATGATTTCTTTCTTTTTTTTCATAGGGGAAGATTTGCCCTAAGCTAACATCTGTTGCCAATCTTCCTCCTTTTTCCTTCCTCCCCCTACCAAAGCCCCAGTACATAGTTGTGTATGGTTGCAAGTTCTTCTGGTTCTTCTATGTGAGCCACCACCACGGCATGGCTCCTGACAGACAAGTGTGGTGTGGTTCCACACCCAGGAACCGAACCCAGGCCACTGAAACACAGCACCATGAACTTTAACTTCTAGGCCATCAGTGCTGGCTCAATGATTTCTTTATCCATTCATCTATCAATGGACATTTAGCTTGTTCTTTACAATAAACACCTATTTTTCTATTGTGTGGGTAGACATTTGGGTTCATACCAGTTTTGTTATTATATACAACACTGAAATAAAACACCCTTTGGATACTTATATGATTATTTCTTCAAACTAATTACCTAGAAGTGAATTCTTGGATCAAAAATGGTAAACATATTTTAATACAATCTTGCCTTTTAGAAAGGCTAGTTGATTTAGACTACCTCCACAATGCAAGAGATTGTCTCTTTCCTCACATCTTCATCCATTCTGTTAGCAATCTCTTTCATCTTTGACAGTATGATAACTGAAAAAAATACCACCATATTATCATTTTAATTTGTACTTCTCTAATTATTGTGAAATTAAGCATATTCTCTTGTTTATTGTCCTCTATATGAATTTTCCCTTTTGAAAATTGTCTAATTAAACCTTGTGCACATTTTTCTAAGTGTTTATCTTAGATAATAGGAGAGATAATTTGTAAAATATCTTCTCATAATAAGAATATGTTCCTAAGCCTGTGGCATCTTTGCTTGTTATGTGTTTTTTTAAATTTGTTTTAGTTTTGTCATGCCAATGATTTTATTATTATTATCATAATTTCTATATGATTGGACTGGTCCAATTTTTCTTTAATGTAGTAAAACTTTGGGGACAAACTAAGAAAATCCTTCACCTCCTCCAAAAATTTAAAATGATTTTTCTATTTTTCCTATAATAATTATATGGTGTTATTTTTCACATTTAAATATTTAATCCTTTTGGAACTTACTTTTGCTAATGGTATGAGGAAGAAACCAACTTTTTCTTTCCAAGTGAATAGTCAAAAGTCCCAATACTATTTTATGAGCTATCTTCCTTTTATTTTCAGATAGGTTCATGTGTTTAGCTACATTCATCTTGTAGGTAAGTGTTCAACATCAGCAGATTTAGTCTCAGATATTGCTTTTTTCCTAGTTTTAAGCTTACATTCTTTGGGTTATAGGAGGCCAGGAGCAAATTTAGTAGATCTATCTATCACACACTGAATTCCACAGAGGTAAATGGTCTTATTATATAATCCATTTGTAGCAGGTAATGCTCAGTGGAAAGAACACTTACACAGTCTACTCAACTGCTTTTCAAACTGCTCTGAAAATATACCAGACACATAATACCAAGTAATGTAAAAGAAATTACACTGATATTGGATGCAACTACAATGTTGAACTAGCTTAAAATCAGACATTCTACCTTTAAAGGGAAAAAAACTAGTATTCTTCTTTACTTACTTTTCTAGAGAAGGCTTCTCATTCTCCAGTATGAGATGTTTTAAAGCAATATTTGATCAAAGCAAGTGTCAAAGGTCAAATGATATTATGAGAATTTATAAGTACCTATAATATATTCAGTGGTCAACTAGGGTATTCTGAAAATAACTCCTGGAAATATGAAAGGATGAAAATAATCACAGTACTAATTTTTGAACAACATGCAATATATGTGTATGTGAGATAAATATATATATTTTATACCCATTGCCTAGATACTAATCTTTTTGCAGTCAGTTTATGAACTCAGGCCTACAGAGAAAAATCTTTCAATGATAAATCATCAATTTATCATTGGGCTTCAATGGGCTGGTTCTACTAGCTTCTGAATCATATCCAATTTTTTACATCTACCAAGACAAGTAGAATTCGTTTGGTCTCTAAGAGCAATGGGCCATAGGTCTTTGGGTTTCTGTGCAATACGTATGAGGCTTCACAAATCTAAACACTTTCATATGTCTCATACATATAGGTACTACTATTTTTTCAGATATATGTAGAGGCTGTTTGGTTAATAAATTACATATTCATTTTAAAGCAATTGTGAAATTGTAGTAGCTTTGGGGATTAAGCATTTTTTAATTAACAGATTAAGAAGGTTTTTTCAATATTGAAATTGTTAATAAATTTTACTTAAAAATTAGTTTCACTCTTTAAAAGTTTGAGATATACTCTTTCAGTCCACAGTTTTAGTTATCTATTGCTGTATAACAAATTACCTGTAAATTCAGCTGTGTAAAATGGTAACTTTTTTGTAAATGCCTCAGAATTTTGTGAGGCAGAAATTCAAGCAGGGCTCAGCTGGATGAGTCTTCTGCTCCATGTGGTGTCAACGCAGGTCACGTAGTGATATTCAATTGGCAATTGGGCTGATCTGGAGAGCCCAAAATACCTTCACTCACATATCTGGCACCTTGGCAGGGATGGCTGGAAGGCTGGGTTCAGCTGCAACTCTCAACCAGAGAGCCCATATTCAGCCTGTCCAGCCTGGTGGTCTCAGGGTAGTTGGCTTCATACATGGTGGTTCAGAGTTACCAGAGAGAGTGTTCCAAGAGTCAGGAAGTGGAAATCGCCAGGAGCTTAAAGCCTGGGACGGAAATTGACACAGTGTCACTGCCACCATATTTTATTGGTCAATCAGTCATAGAAACTGCCCGATTCAAGGGTCACAGAACCAAACTCTCGATTGGAAAAGGTTCTAAGAATTTGGAGGCATCTTTAATCTACCAAATACACCTACTTTTGGATAGGAACTATCATATCTCTTGATTTCAACACGATGTTAAACTGTTATTAAATAATCTTACCTTACCCACCCTATTCCTGCCTCATCCACCTCCTCCCCAAGTTTAGGTCAGCCATAATGAAGCAATGAAAGTCTCAATCAGAAAAGCTATAGATCTACCCAGAGCTGATGGTCATACTTATTTGTAGAAGAGCATGCTTCCTGATTTAAAACTATATTACAAAGCTATAGAAATCAAAACAGTATGGTACTAACATAAAAACAGGCATATAGACCAGTGGAACAGAATAGAGAGCCCAGAAATAAACCCACACATATATGACTAATTTTTGACAACTAATTTTTGACAAGCATACCAAGAACACATAATGGGAAAAGGATAGTCCCTTCGATAAATGGTGTTGGGCAAACTTGGTATTTACATGCAAAAGATTACATTGGACCTCTATCTTACACCATTCACAAAAAATTAATCCAAAATGGATTAAAGACTTAATGTAAGACCTAAAACTGTAAAACTCCTAGAAGAAAACACAGGGGGAAAGCTCCTTGACATTGGTCTTGGCAATGATTTCTTGGACAAAATAGCAAAACCACACGCAACAAAAGCCAAAATAAACAAGTAAGACTACATCAAACTAAATAACTTCTGCACAGCAAAGGAAACAATGATAAATTAAAAAGGCAGCCTATCGAATGAGAGAAAATATTTGCAAACCATATATCTGATAATGGCTTAATATCCAAAATATATGAAGAACTCATACAACTCAGCAACAAAAAAGCAAATAATCCAATTTTTAAATGGTCAAAGGATCTGAATAGACATTTTTCTAAAGAAGACATACAAATGGCCAATATCGGCAAGGATGTGGAGGAAAGGGAACCCTTATTCACTGTTGGTGAGAATGCAAACTGGTGCAGCCATTATGGAAAAAAGTATGGAGGTTCCTCAAAAAATTAAAAATAGAATTACCATAGGATCCAGTAATCCCACTCTGGAGTACATATCTGAAGGAAATGAAGTTAGGACCTCAAAGAGATATCTGCACTCCCATGTTCATTGCAGCATTATTCACAATAGCCAAGATATGGAAACAATCTAAATGTCCTTCGATAGATGAATGAATAAAGAAAATGTGCTATATGATGATACAATGGAATCTTATTCAGCCATACAAAAGAAGGAAATTCTGCCATTTGCAACAACATAGATGCACCTGGAAGGCATTATGCTAAGTGCAATAGGCTAGACAGAGAAAAGCAAATATTATATAGTATCACTCATATGTAGAATCATTTTCTAAAAAGTTGACTTCATAGTAACAAAGAATAGAATGATGGTTTCCAGGGACTGAGGGGAGGGAAAAATGAGGAGATGTAGGTCAAAGGGTACAAACGTTCAGTTATAAAAATAATAAATTCTGAAGATCTGATGTACAGCATTGTGACTATAGTTAATAATAAAGTATTGTATACTTGAAAGCTGCTGAGAGTAGATAGATCTTAAGCATTTTCAGGACAAAAAAAGAAAAAAAAGAGTAACTGTGTGAGGTGATGGATGTGTTAATTATTTTGATCTTGGTAATCATTCCACAATGTATATGTATGTCGAATCATCACATTGTACACTTTAAATACATACAATTATAATTGAAAACTTTTTCTCAATAAGTGGGAAAAAAATATGATAGTAATATATACTTATTTATATGAAAAAAAGTGAAAAAATGTGAACCATGAATAGTGTAGTTGGGATAATCCCATTTAATAAAATTAAAAAGAGAGGTAGGTAGACAGAAAGATAAAGCATAGACAGGTGAGAAAGAGTAAAAGGAGCTCTCTCTTGTTGGTGGATAATATATCTTCCCTATCTCTTTATTCACAAGCTCTTTCCATACACAGAAGCAAGACTCAAGTTTCCTCTTCTTTAAAAAAAAATCCTCTTTCAATGGAGACTCTGAATAGACCAATCACAAGTAAAGAAATTGAAACAGTAATCAAAAACCTCCCCAAAAATAAAAGCCCAGGACCAGACAGCTTCTCATGAGAATTCTACCAAACATTCAAAGACAATTTATTACCTATTCTTCTCAAACTATTCCAAAAAATTGAGGAAGACAGAAATATTCCTAACACATTCTATGAGGCCAACATCACCCTGATCCCAAAACCATACCAGGACAACACAAAGAAGGAAAATTACAGTCCAATATCTCTGATGAACATAGATGCAAAAATCCTCAACAGAACATTGGCAAACTGAATACAACAATATATTAAAAAGATCATACACCATGATCCAGTGGGATTCATACCAGGCACATAGGGATGGTTCAACATCTACAAATCAGTCAATGTGATACACCATATTAACAAAAGGTAGAACAAAAACCACATGATCATCTCCATACATGCAGAGTAAGCATTTGACAAGATCCAACATCTGTTCATGATAAAAACTCTCAATAAAATAGGTATAGAAGGAAAATACCTCAACATAATAAAGGCCATATATGACAAACCCACTTGCAACATCATACCCAATGGGGAAAAACTGACAGCCATCCCACAGAGAACAGGAACAAGACAAGGGTACCCACTCTTACCACTGTTATTCAACATAGTACTAGATGTTTTGGCCAGAGCAATTAGGCAGGAAAAATAAATAAAAGGAATCCAAATACACACTGAAGAAGTGAAACTCTTGCTCTTTGTAGATGACATGATTTTATGTAGACAAAACCTTAAGGAATCCATTGGAAAACTATTAGTAATAATTGACAACTACAGCAAAGTTTCAGGATACAAAGTCAATGTACAAAAATCAGTGGCACTTCTATACTCTAATAATGAACTAACAGAACAAGAACTCAAGAATACAACCTTGTTTACAATTGCAACAAAAAGAATAAAATATCTAGGAATAAATTTAACCAAGGAGGTGAAAGACCTCTACAAGGAAAACTATAAGAGATCACTGAAAGAAAGTGATAATGACATAAAGAAATGGAAAGATATTCCACGGACATGAATTGGAGGAATAAATATAGTTAAAATGGCCATACTACCTAAAACAACCCACAGATTCAATGCAATCCCAATCAGAATCCCCATGACATTCTTCACAGAAATAGAACAAAGAATCTTAAAATTCATATGGAGCAACAAAAGACCACAAATAGCCAAAGCAATCCTGAGAAACAAGAACAAAGCTGGTGGCATTGCAATCCGCTACTTCAAAACATATTACAAAGCTACAGTAATCAAAACAGCATGGTACTGGTACAAAAACAGGCACACAGATCAATGGAACAGAATTGAAAGCCCAGAAATAAAACCACACATATACGGACAACTAATCTTCAACAAAAGAGCCAAGAACATACAATGGAGAAAGGAAAGCATCTTCAATAAATAGTGCTGGGAAAACTGGACAGCCACATGCAAATGAAAGTAGATCATTATCTTTCTCCATACACAAAAAATAGGCTCAAAATGGATCAAAGACTTGAAGGTAAGACTGGAAACCATAAAACTTCTGGAAGAAAATATAGGCAGTACACTTTTAAGACATCTGCCTTAAAAGGATCTTTACAAATACGATGTCCACTCAGACGAGGGAAACAAAAGAAAAAACAAACAAGTGGGACTTCATCAGACTAAAGAACTTCTGGAAGGCAAAGGAAACCAAGATCAAAATGAAAAAACAACCCACCAACTGGAGAAAATATTTGCAAATCATATATCCGATAAGGGGTTAATCTCCATAATAAATAATATTATAATAATAATAAAGAGCTCACACAACTGAACTACAAAAAAATAAACAACCCAATCAAAAAGTGGGCAGAGGATATGAACAGTCATTTTTCCAAAGGTATACAGATAGCCAATACGCACATGAAAAGATGCTCCACATCACTAATCATCAGAGAGATGTAAATCAAAATGACACTTAGATATCATCTTATGCCCATTAGAATGGCTATAATCACCAAGACAAAAAATAATAAATGCTGGAGAGGTTGTGGAGAAAAAGGAACCCACATCCACTGCTGGTGGGAATGCAAACTGGTGCAGCCACTTTGGAAAACAGTATAGAGATTTCTCAAAAAACTAAAAGTAGAATTACCATATGACCCAGCTATCCCACTACTGGGTATTTACCCAAAGAACTTGAAATCAACAATACAAAGAGGCGTATGCACCCCTATGTTCATTGCAGCATTATTCACAATAGCCAAGAAGTGGAAGCAACCCAAGTGCCAAATGACTGATGATTGGATAAAGAAGATGTGGTATATATATATACAATGGAATACTAAGCCAATAAAAAAAGACAGAACCATCCTATTCACAACCACGTGGATGGACCTTGAGCGCATCACGTTAAGCGAAATAAGCCAGACAGAGAAAGACAAACACCATATGATTTCACTCATATGTGGAATATAAACAAACTTATAGACAAAGAGAACAACTTAGTGGTTACCAGGGGGAAAAGGGGGGATGGTGGGCACAAGGGGTGCAGGGGCACATTTACATGGTGTTTGACAAATATTAATACAAAACCGAAATTTCACAATGTTATAAACTATTTAGAGCACAATAAAAAAATTTTAAAATAAATAAATAATTTTTTTTTAAATCCCCTTTCAAGGGCCAGCCCCAGTGGCCTAGAGGTTAAGTTCCCTGTGCTCTGCTTCGGCGGCCCAGGTTTGGATCCCAGGCATGGACCTATACCACTCGTCTGTTAGTGGCCATGCTGTGGTGGCAGCTCACATAAAAGAAAAATGAGGAAGATTAGCAACAGATGTTAGCTCAGGGAGAATCTTCCTCAGCAAAACAAACAAAAAACCTCATCCAAATTCATGATTATCCCCAAACAAGTGATCATTCTGTCTCTCTCCTTTTCAAAAAGTGCCAAGCTTCTAAAAAGAGTAATATACATTCATTTTCGGCACCTCATCACCTCTCATTCACTTTTTAGTGATATAGTTTCCATACCTATCACCCCACAGAAACAGCTCTTGTCTCAGTCAACCCCTCTGAGCCTCTCACATTGGTGATTCTGCTTATCTGACTCTGGTCTTCCTTTCTTCCTCCTTGGTCACACCATTTTAGTTGCCTTTCAAAGTGTACTCTTTACATGCCTCTATCTTGAATGTTGGTTTTTCCCAGGGCCCTATCCTTAACCATTGAGGGGACAGTTGTCATTATTTATGGCTGAACTTCCTCCCCTATCATTTGAACATAGCCTGTATGCATTCTGAAAATGCCAATGGTTTGCCTCCCCAGGTTCCCTGGAAACCAAGCCATGGTCGCATAATACAGACTCTGCCAATCACGATTTGAATTGGAAG
The DNA here is from genome assembly GCF_021613505.1 of Equus quagga. NCBI lineage: Eukaryota > Metazoa > Chordata > Mammalia > Perissodactyla > Equidae > Equus > Equus quagga. The sequence goes on along the minus strand of NC_060276.1, from coordinate 104,569,032 downwards.
CTGTGCTGGATATTCTCATTTATCCCTCTGGATTCATTTTCCACCCATCTCCACCCTGCTCTGTGCCCCAGAATCTGACTTCTAGACACCACATCCCCTGGGCTTCCTTATCTAGCTGCCTTCCCATTTGTTTGTCCAATGAGAGACACTGGCAGATCAGAGGGTCAGAAGAGAGTGAGGTTGACGTATCTATTCCTCCCGCTTCTTCCTTGCTGAGTTGCAATTTGGCAATGGCTGTATTCCTCTAGGTAAGGCCATAGCCTCTCTCCTATGGTACTAGGTCTTGCTGGGTTGTTGTAACTGCACCCTTCAGACCTAGCAGGGGTGGTAAAGTCTTCCCCCTGTTGCCAGCTCCTGTGTGCTTCACCATCCTTTCTTATTCCTTTGAATAGTCTCTCCTTTAAATTCTCTTTGGTGACCCTTTTGAGTGTGCCATCTATTTCCTATCATAACCCTGACTGATACAGAAACTAACAACAGAATGAAGCAGGAAACTTGCTAAATCCATCTTGGTGAAAAGTGGCTCAGGGTTGGTAAAGTTGGTAAACTACTAGTAGCAATGGGATCTGCAACAAGCCAGTTATCTGGCATAATTTGGAGCACTTATCCCAGCTGTGTAAACTCCATACTTGGTCGTCCTGCTGTCCTGGAGATTCTAGTTAAATCTCTCAGGGTTCAGTCTCAATTTCTATTACTTGGAACTAAAACCTTGACTGACACAGACCTCTTGTTTTCTCTTCTCAGATCACAATTTTAATAACCTCTCTCTCTCTCTTTCTCTTTCCTTCAATTTCTCTCTCTCCCTCCACTGAATTTAATTGAAATCTGTATGTATGCACTGGTAGTTACCAAATCCTTTTATTGACTACAAGTTTCCTGAACTCCAAACCTGTTAACTCAGTTACCTACTAGACATCACCATATCACCATTTAAGTGTCATATAAACTCCTTAAATCCAATGTTTTAAAACTTCTCTTTTCATCTCCCACCCTAACCTCTCTTCCTCTTCAGCCCCTTAACCTGGTACTTTGCTTCATCTGCATAGATGATACTACTATGTAATTATTTACCCAAGTGAGAAACCTGCTAGTTTTCCTAGACTCCTTTATTTCCTCCTTCCCTTCAGACTCGCCACCACATGCAAGCAGACAGATCCTACTATTTCTACTTCCTCCTGTCACACTGAATTCTAACTGCAAAATGTTCAGGTTATAGTCTTTATCATTTCTCGCCACCAGAAATGTCCTCTGTCCACCTATACTCATTGCTTTACTCTTCCACTTGAAATTAACATTCTAAAAAAATCTAAATGCTATTATAGAGGCATTCCTAGGATGCATAGACATGGGCCATATATAAGGTGGGGGTGGTCAGGAGAAGATGACATTTAAGTTTTGAAGGATAAATGGATATTGTGTAGCTCGGCAATAAATATCTGAGACTAAGACACCACCAGGTATCTCTGTATGATATGTAGCATGAAGGTGAGGAAGATCATTTTAGCCTTTTGTGAGCTGGCTGGAGCCTAGGATGATATTTTTGGTTTACTTGTCTGTCATTCCCTCTAGATTGTGAACTTATTAAGAGAAGGCCCTGTGCCTTAAACCCAGTATACACTTTACAGATTTTTGTTGCATAAATTACATTTCTCAACCCAAATTAAATTATAAAAATGTAAGATGCCTGCATTAGAGAATGGGAAAAAAGAACCAAGCTGCCTCTAAGGAGGGACACAGAGAAAGGATAAAAAGCAAGGTGGAACCACCAAACACTGAATCCAACATGGTAGTCATTCTTATGGGGAAATTTGAGGTCCTGACACACTATAGGATAGATCATTTGGAAGCAGGAAAAGCTTTTCAGAGTCACTTGTAGCAACATCATTTACACAGTCATTTATGTGAGGCTAGCCCAGTCCTATCAACAAATTTGATTTAGTACTCCAAGGTTCATTTGTATGAGACTGCTCCTCCACATCCAAACAGGAGAAGGGTCGAGCATCATCTGTGTTATCTCTGAACAGAAAGGACAATGATGTATTCTCACTGCTGGGTGTTTTACTAACTTAGAGCCCTTGCGAGAAATGTGGCATGCTTGTGTTTTTGCTGGTGTCAAATGGATGATTTCCAGTGACTAATGATGATGCCAACTGGCTCCCAAAGATTTCATATTTTGTGAAAATAATTCAGAGGCATAAGGTCCAAAAGACAACATAGGATATCTCATCAAAAATATATTTCCCCAAGACACTGAGCAATTTTAAATAGAGTAGGTTTGGGAGTTTTTTGTGGGCTTTTTTTTTTTTTGCAAATGTCCCAACTGGATTCAAGTCAAAAATTATTTATTCATTTATCTTTCCAGCTAGTCAACAAATAATTATTAAGCAGTTCTTATGTGCCTTGATGGTACAGTATTAACTGTAGAAATAAATACATGAATAAAATGCATTCCCTGCTCTTAACAAATTCATACTTCAGAGGGACAAGATATATAAACAACAACACTGGACTTGAGTCAAGATGGTGGCATAGGCGAACTCTGAACTCACCTCCTCCCACAGACAAGACCAATTTACAGCTAATCTTGGACCAATTACTCCTGAGAAAGAACTGAAAACTGGATAAAAAGAACCCCCACAACAAGGGATAGTCCTGACTCAGGTGGAAGATGCAGAAATTCCTTTCTGGAGAGGAAAAAATACCACCTTCATGAGCCGCAGCAATTCACGGCCAACCAGGAGCAATCCTAAGGTACGCACCCTTTCCTGGAGGAGTGGGGGATTTAAGTGGGGGCAAGTTAATGCTATAAGTATCCTTTAGACTGAGCACAACTGAGATAACTGTCATAATATCTGGCCTTACTGGCTATTGATTACAATAGTTAATAGCCCCAGAAAAGCTATTGGATGTAAGAAGAAAAAGGCCAGCTCTTAAATGCCCATGCACAAATTCATCCACTTTAGAAAGCAACCTAAAATCACCAGAAAGAAAGGTGGAAAGTCCTTTCTTGAAAAGGAACTCACCTGACAGGCTCTGGGTGGGTGCATCTCAGCGAGGTGAGACCTCTCCAAACACTGAGACATTGAAGGCAGCCATTATTGTGACCTAGTACAGGCATAGGCATGCTGACGCAGACACTGGCAGAGGCCATTGGAGTTCTCCCACTGGCCCGTTAGCCCAAGGGTCTGCCCCACTCACGAGAGCACTGATTTAATCCAGCTCAGCCAGGGCAGGCAGCCCACCCTAGAGACTGTCCCCACCCATCAGCAAGGCCCTGGGCAACTTGTGGGCCAACATCAGCTGGGTGACTAGATCCTCTGCAGCTGGGTGAGTGGGTCTGCCTCTTCAGGGCAGGGCATGTGTGAGAAGAGGGTGGAGTGTGTGGGGTCTCGGCAGTGGGGTAACTAGGTCCACTTCAGGGTGTGGGGCATGTGGACGGGACAGGACTGTGTTGTCAGTGTGTGCGGCCATGTGAGCAGTGAGGCTTGTCAGTTGTAGAAGACTTGTGCTTCTCAAACAGCCACATAGGGGGTCAGCCCCTCCTTCAAAAGCATGAAACAACTGGGTGCTCCCATGCCTGGGACCAGCTCCACTCAGCTGCAATCCTGAGAGAGCTCACAAGAGGCTTGCAGGCCAGAGGCCTACAGCAATCATAAGCCCCTGAGCCTAGCAACCAGCTATGCTGTGGGTCTACTCACTCAACAGGAAAACTGTAACAGGAATGTGCTACTAGACCTTGCAGCCAACTGTGCTAGGGCTCTCATGCCCGAGAAAGGGACTGAAGGGTCCACAGTAACCAGATGGGCATTACAACCAGCCAGCCAGAGAGAAAGCCTATGCTCCCTGGATACTTGCAACAAGAGCAACCCTGCCACAACAGAAGGAAAAATGTAGCTCACACAGGGGACACCCCTGGAATGTTTGGAACTGGTGACGAGAGGGAAGAAGAATCCTGGATCTCATAAGGCAACTCTTACATAATGCCACTTCTCCAAGATCAGGAGACATAGCCGACCTACCTGATACACAGATATAAGCAATGGCAAAGAGGCAAAGTGAGGAGGCAACAGAATACATTCCAAGTAAGGTAACAGGACAAAATCCCAGAAAAAGAACTAAATGAAACAGAAATAAACGACCTACCTGACAAAGAGTTCAAACAAAAAGTCATAAGGATGCTCACTGGTCTTGGGAGAAGAATGGATGAACTCAGTGAAACGTCAACAAAGAACTGGAAAATATAAAAAAGAACCAATCAGAAATGAAGAATACAATACTAGAAATGAAAAATTCACTCGAGGGACTCAATAGCAGAGTAGATGGTACAGAAGAACAGATCAGTGAGCTAGATGAAAGACTATAGGAAATCACCCAAGCTGAAAAGATAAAAGAAAAAAGAATTAAAAAGAACAAGGACAGTCTTAGGGACCTTGAGAACAACATCAAGCACACCAACATTCGTATTATAGGTGTCTGTCTCAGGAGAAGAGAGAGACAAAGGGGCAGAGAACCTATTTGAAGAAATAAAACCTGAAAACTTTCCTAACCTAAGGAAGGAAACAGGCAACCAGGTACAGGAAGTACAGAGAGTACCAAACAAGATGAAACCAAAGAGGGCCACCCCAAGACACATTATTATACAATGTCAAGAATTAAAGATAAAAAGAGAATCCTAAAAGCCACAAGAGAAAGGCAACAAGTAACACACAAAGGAAACCCAATAAGGCTATCAGTTGACTTCTCAGCAGAAACCTTACAGGCTAGAAGGGAGTGGCATGATATATTTAAAGTGCTGAAAGGAAAAAACCTACAGCAAAGAATACTGTACAGGGCAAGGTTATTCAGAATTGAAGGAGAGAGAAAGAGTTTCCCAGACAAGTAAAACTTAAAGGAGTTTATCACCAAGAAACCAGACTTACAAGAAATGCTAAAGGGACTTATTTAAGTGGGAAAGAGAAGACCACAAATAAGAATAAGAAAATTATCAAAAAAAAGCAATAAAATCACTGGTAAAGGCAAAAATACAGTAAAGGTAGAAGATCGACCACCTATGAAGATAATAGGAAGGTCAAAAGATAAAAGTACTAAAATTACCTATTTCCATGATAAGAGGGTAATGGATACACACACACAGAAAAGAGGTTAGATATGATATCAGAAATGTAAAATGTGGGAGGAGGGGAGTAAAAAGAGTAGAGCTTTTAACAAGAGGTCAAAATAAAGAGACCATCAATTTCATATAGATTGCTGTATGCATACGTTATTATATATGAACCTCATGATAATCACAAACCAGAAACATATAATTAATACACAAATAATTAAGAGAAAGGAACCCAAACATAATAGTAAAGAAAGCCATCAAACCACAAGGGAAGAGAGCAAGAGAAGAAGAAAGGAACAGAGAAGAACTAATAAAACACTGAGAAAAAAAGTAACAAAATGGAAATAAGTAGATACTTATCAATACCTACTTTAAATGTCAATGAACTAAACTCCCATCAAAAGGTTAGAGTGCCTGATTGGATAAAAAAAAAAAGACCCACATATATATGCTGCACACAGGAGACACACTTCAGACCTAGACATTCACAAATTGAAAGTGAAGGGATGGAAAAAGATACTCTATGCAAATAGCAACGAAAAGAAAGCTGGAGTAACAATACCTATATCAGACAAAATAGACGTTAAAACAAAAACTGTAACAAGAGACAAAGAAGGGCACTACATAATGACAAAGGGAACACTCCAACAAGAGGATATAACACTTGTAAATATCTATGCACCTAACATAGAAGCACCTAAATGTATAAAGCAATTATTAACAGATATAAAAGGAGAAATAGACAGTACCACAATAATAGTAGGAGATCTTAACACTCCACTTACACCCGTGAATAGATCGTACAAACAGAAGCTCAGTAAGGAAACGTTGGCCTTTAACAACACATTTAACTAGATGGACTTAGTAGATACAAAGAACATTTCATCCCAAAACCACAGAATACACATTCTTTTCAAATGCCCATGGAACATTCTCCAGGATAGATGACATATTAGGCCACAAAACAAGTCTCAATAAATTTAAGAAGATCAAAATAATACCAAGTATTTTTCTGACCACAATGGTATGAAACTAGAAATCAACTACAGGAAGAAAATTAGAAAAGCCACAAATCTGTGGAGATTAAACAAAATGCTACTGAACAATGATTGGGTCAATGCAGAAATGAAAGGGGAAATCAAAAAACACCTGGAGAGAAATGAAAATGAAAATACAACATGGCAAAATTTATGGGATACAGCAAAAGAGATTCTAAGAGGGACATAAATAGCAAGACAGGCCTACCTCAACAAACAAGAAAAATCTCAAATAAACAATCTAACAGTGCATCGAAAGGACCTGGAAAAAGAAGAACAAACAAAGCCCAAAATCAGTAGAAGGAAGGAAAACATAAAAATCAGAGCAGAAATAAATGAAATAGACACTAAAAAAACAATTCAAAAAATCATTGAAACCAAGAGCTGGTTCTTTGAAAAGACAAACAAAATTAACAAACCTTTAGCTAGACTCACCAAGAAAAAAGAGAGAAGATCAAATAATTAAAATTAGAAATGAAAGAGGAGACATTACAATGGACACCTCAGAGATACAAAAGATTATAAGACAATACTGAGAAAAACTATATGTCAACAAATTGGATAATCTAGAAGAAAAAGATAAATTCCTAGAATCATACAACCTTCCAAAACTGAATCAAGAAAAAATAGAAAATTTGAATAGACCAGTCATCAGTAAGGAGATCGAAACAGTAATCAATAACCTCCCAAATGAAAGTCGAGGACCAGATGACTTCCCTGGTGAATTCTACCAAACATTCAAAGAAGACTTAATACCTATCCTTCTCAAACTCTTCCAAAAAATCAAAGTGGAGAGGAAGCTTCCTAATTCATTCTACAAAGCCATCATTACCCTGATACCAAAACCAGACAAGGACAGCACAAAAAAAGAAAATTACAGGCCAATATCACTGATGAACATTAATGCAAAAATCCTCAACAAAACACTAGCAAATTGAATACAACAAGACATTAAAAAGATCATATGCCATGATCAAATGGGCTTTATTCCAGGGATGCAGGGATGATTCAGCATCCACAAATCGATCAACATGATACAAAACATTAACAAAATGAAGAATAAAAACCACTTGATCATCTCAATAGATGCAGAGAAAGCAATTGACTAGATACAGCATCCATTTACAATAAAAACTCTGAATCAAATGGGTAAAGAAGGAAAGTACCTCAACATAATAAAGGCTATATATGACTAATCCAAAGCTAATATCATTCTCAATGGCGAAAAACTGAAAGCTATCCCTATAAGAATACGAACCAGAGAAGGATGCCCACTTTCACCACTCATATTTACATAGTGTTGCAAGTCCTAGCCAGAGAAATCATGCAAGAAAAAGGAATAAAAGGAATCCAGATTGGAAAGGAATATTTGAAACTGTCCTTATTTGCAGATGACATGATTTATATAGAGAAAATCCTAAAGAATCTACCAAAAAACTTTTAGAAATAATAAATACATAAAGTTGCCCGATACTACATCAACATACAAAATTCCGTTGGATTTCTATACACTAACAATGAAGTAGCAGAAACAGAAATTAAGTACACAATCTTATTTACAATTGCAAGAAACAGAATAAAATATCTAGCAATGAACTTAACCAAAGAGGTGAAACATCTGTACACTGAAAACTATAAAACATTGTTGAAAGGAACTGAAGAAGACACAAAGAAATGTAAAGATATTCCATGCTGTTGGACTGGAAGAATTAACATAGTTAAAATGTCCATACTTCCTAAAGCAATCAGCAGATGCAGTGCAATCTCTATCAAAGTTCCAACATTTTTCACAGAAATAGAGCAAAGAATCCTAAAATTTATATGGAACAACAAAAGACCCCAAATAGCCAAAGGAATCTTAAGAAAAAAGAACAAAGCTAGAGGTATCACACTCCCTGATTTCAAAATATACTACAAAGCTATAGTAACCAAAACAGCATGGTACTGGCAAAAAAACAGACACACAGATCAATCAATGGAATAGAATCAAGAGCCCAGAAATCTATGAACAGCTAATTTTGGAGAAGGGAGCTAAGAACATTCACTGGAGAAACGAAAGGCTCTTCAATAAATGGTGATGGGAAAACTGGACAGCCACATGCAAAAGAATGAAAGCAGACCATTATCTTACACCATACACAAAAATCAATTCAAAATGGATTAAAGATTAGAATGTAAGACCTGAAACTATTGAACTTCTAGGAGAAAGCATAGTCAGTATGCAATTCAACTTCCGTCTTAGCAGCATATTTTCAAGTACCATGTCTGACCAGGCAAGGGAAACAATAGAAAAAATAAATAAATGGGACTAAATCAAACTAAAAAGCTTCCGCACAGCGTAGGAAACCATCAACAAAATGCAAAGACAATGTAACAACTGGGAGAAGATATTTGCAAACCATATATCTGATAAGGAGTTAATACCAAAATATACAAAGAACTCACATCTCAACAACCAAAAAACTAACAACCCAATTAAAAAATGGGCTAAAGATCTAAACAGACATTTCTCCAAAGAAGATATATGGATCGCCAACAAGCACATGAAAAGATATTCAACATCATTAACTATCAGGGAAATGCAAATCAAAACTACAATGAGATATCACCTCACTCCCATCAGAATGGCTATAATTAACAAGGCAGAAAACAACAAGTGTTGGAGAGGATGTGGAGAGAAGGGAACTCTCATACACCGCTGGTAGGAGTGCAAATTGGTTCGACATCTATGGAAAACAGTATGGAGATGCCTCAAAAAATTAAGAATAGAATTACCATATGATCCAGCTATACCACCGCTGGGTATTTATCCAAAGAACATGAAAACACGAATGTACAAAGATACATGCACCCCTATTCATCACAGACTTATTCACAATAGCCGAGACTTGGAAGCAACCTAGGTGCCCATCAAGGGATGAATGGATAAAGAAGATGTGGTATATACACAACGGAATACTACTCAGCCATAAGAAATTATGAAATCCGGCCATTTGTGTCAACACGGATGGATCTTGTGGGTATTATGCTAAGTGAAATAAGTCAGAGGGAAAAAGTCAAATACCGTAGGATCTTACTCATAAGTAGAAGACAAAAACAACAAGAAACAATCACGTAGAGACAGAGATTGGATTGGTGGCTACCAGAGGGGAGGAGGGAAGGAAGGAGGGCGAAAGGTGTGATTAGGCACATGTGTGTGGTGGTGGATTGTAATTAGTCTTTGGATGGTGAACATAATGTAATCTCCACAGGAATAGAAATATAATGACGTACACCTGAAATTTATATAATGTTACTAGTGTTTATAATTTATATAAATGTTACTAGTGTTACTGCAAAACTAATGTTACTGCAATAAAAAATTTAAAAATTAAATAAAAATAAAAATAACCAATAAAACTACATAACAAACATAATAGTGACATGGTCATAGTGTTGTGGGGAATTGTTGAGTTTATTGAATTAATATTCCAAATACCAGCTGCTCCTCTCTGGGCATGTATTATACTTCCTCATCCCATTGACTAATGACATAGGATTTCTTGTGGCCAATGAAATAAGAGTAGAATTGACATGCTTCATTTCTGAGCTAAGAGCCATTGCTTGGTTTCACTATATTTTCTTTTCTCTATGTCAATTGACCAGCAACATCCCAGATAAAGACTGCTTTGTAGGTCTGGGCCCCACAACGAAGATGATTCAGAGGAGAAGCACAGCTGACTTGAGAGGGACATGTAATGTAAATGAGAAATAAACTTAAGTCACTGAGATTTGGAAGTCATTTGTTACTGCAGTATAACCTGGCCTATCTTGACTGAAACAACTGTTAAGAAGAAATTAATTTGGGGGTGGAGTATAAGCTGAATGTATAGAGGAAGTGACACATTGAGTTGGACCTTGAAGGCTGTAGGAATAGGTAAGGAAAAGGGTTTTCAGGGCAGAGCTTTTGATGTGAGCAAAGATCTGGTGGTATGGAAGTACATATCCTGTGTAAGCAATCACCCACCACACTGGATTGTAAAAAATATGCTAGAGTCACATATTAAAGACCAATTGGCCATGCCAAAAAGTATAAATTTTACCCTGCTGCTGTTTAGGAGCCATGAAAAGGTTTTAAGGATTCTAAGTAGAAAGGCTTGGTTATCTTTTGATGCTTTTATCTGTAATGTTCTAGGCAAGGACTAGCATAGACAGAGAAAAATGTGAGGTCCCGGGACTAGAGGTGGGACAGGCAGGAGAGCAAAGACTAGGCCAACATTGACGATGTTTGAATGATTTAGTTTGTGGCCAAAATCAGGCTGAAGTCAAATGAAAGTACAAAGGAAAGATCTGAAGGGTTTTTTATTCCCTCAAGGTTAGAACCCCTTAAAACTGAAAAGAGGCTAACTGATATATCTATAGAGTAATGGAGGTGGAAATGGATCCCAAACAGACTTGTAGGACACTTGACTCAGCTCAAAAGAGAACAATAGTGGAGAGAAAGAATATTAAGTGGCCAGTGCTGTGCCATTTCCAGAAAAATGAGCTTCAGGCACATGGTGAGCTTTCAAAACACTCCAGACATGGCTCTGAATGCAGGGCAGGGGAAGAAAATAAAAACAGGGCAGGGTGGGTGGAGAGCAAAGTGGCTGACAGGCACAATAAAAAGAAGTTTGTCCTGCATTCTGGGCCTTAGCCTTGGTAACAGTTCTTTCTTTTCTTGTTCTATTTTATTTCTCAATAAAAACTCAATCTAAAAGAGTCCTTAAAACTGTCTGCTTCTCACCAAGTTTTGGCTACTGAATTGAGACAGCTTGTTGATTTTTCTTGGCATATTAGACAGTGATTATATACAAAAAGCTGAGATTTTTTAAAATGTCTATTCATCCTATTTAGGACTCAATAGCTCAGTGAGACAAACACACTACAAGCCATCTTAGAAGGAACATTACATTGGTTTCCGATGTAACAGCAAGACAGGAATTCAACATGGCTGCCCAGAGTCTAACCCAGACTATAACGAAGTTCAACCACAGGATAGTTACCATTTTTCCCAGAGAAGTGTTTCCCCTTTGGAGCAATGCTCACTATGCATCAACTTTGCAGTCTACCTCTTCACATTTTTTAAAAAATATGTCACTGGCTGTGTCTTGACCTACCCAAAACAACTATGTATCCTCCTGTGAGTTCCCAACACTGCCAATTGACATTGAAGAGAAAGTTTTACAAGAATCTCAATAAAGTCTTGGACGCTTAACACTGGGATGAGGAGCTATGCAACATAGGGTCATCAGAGTCAAGGCACTCTCTGAAAGATCCTACAAGACTGAAAAACTCTACCCCATTCTCCTCTCCCTATCTAATTTCTACTCATTTTTCAAGGTCCAGGACAACTCCAACCCACCTCTGAGAAGCCTTTTCTGGCATAAACAACTTATAGTGATTGTTTCCTCCCAATAGTACTTGTTTATACCTTTTTTCTGATACTTCCATCATCTTCTCTATGATTCAATATAGAATCATAATCCTGTAATGATTGATAACTTAGATGTGAAAGTCTTGTCTCACAAATGCATTAACGGCAACTATTTTGTGCTTTTTTATCACTCTGTCTTGATAGAAATAGATATAGATATAGATATATTGAGAGAGATAAAAGAGCATAAAATAAAGTGAAATATATGTGATACACATACATATATTTAAAGCATTCGAGAAACTTAAGTAACTTGATAATTTAATAAATTGATTTTCAAGTTCAACTTAAAAGTTGGTAACTTTGTTATCCTGTTTAGTGACTTTAAAAGGATCAGTCCTTAGTTTGAAAATAAAGTAGTCCTTTGTCTCACTATGTTGATTTAGTTTAAATCACATTTTAATTTACTTAGAAATTTCAAATAATATTAATGAAAGGCATGAACTTTTTATGCTTCTTAAAAAGGGAAATGGGTTGGAAAAAAAAATGATTGAGAAATACTACTCCGTGTCATTTACCTAAATTTGTATTTCTGGTAATAAGACGAGAGGAAAAGCGCCCCTTGTATCCCTTCAGCTTGATTCAAATATGGGCCCCCGAGGTGCCTGCCAATGGACTCAAAGGCATTTATCCCAGTGAGAACATGCCACCTGCCACCTGCCACTTTTCAATCAGCAGCACTTCCACTAGAACCAATTGAGTGCTCAAATCTCCCCAAGGGACTTCCCATTTTTTTGACTCAGCATGTAAGCAGGCAGACTGGTTCTGGTGTCTCATCCATTTTAGAAGCTTCTTATAACAGCAATAGCAGAGGCTTTGTAGACAGTATAATTACTCACCCTCAGTATTATACAGCTGCTCTAAGCACATTTCTCTCTTCTACTCAAAAAACAAACACAGAATGATTGTCTGACAGTGCCTATTTTGCCTTCTGTCTCTGCTACCCTATTAGAAGGCATTTGTCTCCCTTCATATGTGCTTCTACATGCTTCCTTTGAGTAAATACAGTTGTAACTCTTCGTGGAGAAAGCTTGCCTGAGATGTATCTACCCTCTTTTCATACAGAGCCTTTCCATTATATCTAATGTAAGGAAAATAGAAATTTACATGATCCAAACTTGGCTTTGAATCTGGCCCAAAAAATCCCACAGAGGGCAACTGCTTATTTTTTAAGGATGAATGAATCTAATGTTTTGAACTATTTTTCACATGAGTTGATTTCATTGGAGACATTTGATCTGATGTTTTCCTATTTATTATTAATGTTGGCCTTGTAAGAGAAATATAAGCCATGTTAGGGAGGTGGGTCACACACATTTCCTGAGTAGTTATGGAGGCCTCTGAGGATGGTGTCAGGTTGTAACAGCTCCACAGGTTGTGAAAAAGAGGAAACCATACAGGGAACTTTGAGAACTGATGTTTGTTGTAAGGATACATAGGCACTGGAACTGGAAAGACAGTAGGACCCAAGGGAAATCTGGGGATTGGCTCTTATCCCCTCTCTCAAAGGTCACATGATCTCTTGTTTATGGCTTTCTCTCTAGCTCTCTGAATATCTGCTTCCTCAAAATCTGGCCTGCCATGAGGCCCCCTGGCTGCTGATTCTAAATAATAAGACCTTTCTAGATACATACTTTCAGCCTCAGTTCCTGATGCTATTTGCCTCATTTTCTCCATTCAGATTCCCAAGAGAGGTAATCTGATTCATAACAAAAGATTTTCAAGCCAACCTATGGATCAGGTACACATTCCATGGCCTTGACAACTATGGTCAAGGAGGTGAAGTCACCTGAACTGTGTAAGAATATCCCTCTTGTAGGGGTAGCGAGTGGTCATTTTCTCTTAAAAGACACTTCATGATACAATTTGGAGAAAAATGGCAGAGTAGGCAAGGCCAAGCTCTCATTCCCCTCACAGAAACAACCAAAAATATAGCAGAAACTACAAAGACCAACTGTCTCAGAACTTTGGAGAACAGTCAAAAGTTTATAGCAATCAAGCAGAAATTGAATCAAGAAAAAGGTGACTTCAAATCAGCAGAAAAGCTTTGTGGAGTTTTTACTTGTCCTTGCCCCAACCCCTCTTTGGCATGGCAGGAATCTTTGCCCATGTTCAGTGTAGGACTCTGGTCCCTGGTCCCAGAGAAAACAAAGCCAACGTCATTTGCAAATTATTCTGTATATCTGTACTTAACCTGTCTGGAGGCTATCTAAAGGACTGATACAAGGTATTTACCTCACTTTCACCTAACTCAGACTCAGGCCAGAAAAGCAAGGGGCATTGCTCAAAAACATCACAAGTCTGGCTAACAATCCATTGACACCTAGGGCAAAAGACTGATGTTGAAACACACAATAGAGGGCCTAAGGCCCAGGAGAAAGAGTTGGGGAGAATTTCTTTGGGAAATTAGGACATTCAATAGCACTCATGTATATGGTAGAGTTTAGAAAGCTGTGCACATGCCCAGGGCAAGATGCATGCTCAGAAAAGAACTGAGAAGACTCTAAGCTTTCACCTTGGGCTGATCCCTAGGCTCAGCACAAGCCAGGTTAAATGTGGAAGAACTCCAGAACAAAGGCAATATGCAAAGGCTGTGAGAGATGTTTCTCATTTGTGTTGTTTTGTTTTAGTTTTGCTTGTTTGCCTGTTTATTTGTTTTTAGCTTCTGGCATTCAAGAAATATCTGTCAACACACTAGCTGAACTCAAGGTGAGGAACAGAGATTTCAGAGAACATACACACCAAGGAAAACAGTCCTTGCAAGAATAATTTTGGAAAGTAACTAAACAAATGGACTACTACAACCTTCAAGAACAACAAAAAACCCCAGCAAACTGTGAGGAAAGAGGAGAATCTATTTTCCAGAGTTGCAACATTATTATATTCAAATGTCTGGTTTTGCAGGAAAAAAAATCATAAGGCATACAAAGAAACAGCAAAGTATGGCCCATCAAAAGGAACAAAATAAATCTCCAGAAATCACCCCTGAAGAAACACAGGCATCAGACTCACTAGAGAAAGACTTTAAAACAACTGTCTTAAATATGCTCAAAGAGCTAAGGAAAAACATGGAAAAAGAATTAAGGAAATCAGGAAAATTATATATAAACAAAGTGAGAATATCAGCAAAGAGAGATTATAAAAAGAAGCCAAACTGAAATTCTAGTGCTGAAAAGTACAATAAATGAAATGAAAAAGTCGCTAAATTCATAGCAAATCTGAAGAGGTAGAAGAAAGAGCCAGCAAACTTGAAGATAGGGCAATTGAAATTATTGGTTCTGGTGAAAAGACAGAAAAAAGAATGAAGAAAAGTGAACAAAGCATAAGTGACCTGTGGGACACCATTAAGCAGACCCACCAATGCATTATGGGAGTTCCAGAAGGAGAAGAGACAAAGAAGGGGACAGAAAGCATATGTGAAGAAATAATAGCTAAATACTTGACAAATTTGATGAAAGCATGAATCTGTACATGTAACAAACTCAACAAACTTCAAGTAGGATAAACTCAAAAAGACCAACACTGAGACACGCTGTAATTAAACTGTGGTAAACCAAAGACAAAGAATCTTGAAAGAAGCAAGAGAGAAGCAACTAGTCACATACAAGCGATCCTAAATAAGATTAACAGCCAATTTCTCATCAGAACTATGAAGGCCAGAAGGCAGTAAGATGACATATTTAAAGTGCTGAAAGAAAAAAATTGTTGACCATCAATTCTATATCTGGCAAAACTGTCCTTGACATTTCCAGATAGACAAAAGCTGAAGGAGTTCATCACAACTAGATCTGCCCTATAAAAATGTCAAAGGGAATCCTTCAGTCTGAAATGAAAGGACACTAGACAGTAACTCAGTTGTATATACTTGTATATAGATATAAAGATATATAACAGCAAGTTGTATATAGATATAAAGATTTCCAGTAGAAGTAAATATACGGGCAAATATAAAAGCTAGTATTATTGTATTTTACTGTTTGTAACTCCACATGGTATTTAGCACAGGATTTAAAATACACATGCATAAAAAGTAATTATAATTTATGTTATTGAGCACACAATATATAAAGATATAGTTTGCAATAACAACAACATAAAGGGATGAAGAAGAAGCTGTATAGGAGCAGTTTCTGTATGCTATTGAAGTTAAGTTAGTATCAATTCAAACTAGTTTGTTATAATTTAAGATATTAAATGTAATATCCATGGTAACCACTAAGAAAATATCTAAAAACTATACACAAAAGGAAATGAGAAGGGAATCAAAAAGGTTCACTACAAAAATCAACTAAACACAAACAAAGGCAGTAATGGAGAAAATAAAGGATAAAAAAGGTATAAGAAATACAGGAAAAAAAATAACAAAATGGCAGAAGTAATTCCTTCTTTACCATTAATTACTTCAAATATAATTGGATTAAATTCTATAATTTAAAGGCATAGACTGGCAGATGGATTTATAAAGTATGGTCAAACTATATGCTGCACCCAAGAGACTCACTTCCAATCCAAAGACTCAAATAGATTGAAAGTAAAAAGATGGAAAAAGATATTCCATGCAAATAGTAACCAAAAGAGAGCTGGGGTGGCTATACTAATATCAGACCAAAAAGTCTTTAAGTAAAAAACTGTTACAAGAGACAAAAGATGTTGTATATTGATAAGAGGGTCAATTCATCAAAAATATATAAAAATTATAAACATACATGCACCAAACCACAGAGCCCTGAAATATATAAAGCAACACTGATAGATTTGAAGGGAGAAATAGACAGTTCTACAATAATAGTTGCAGAATTCAATATCCTGCTTTTAATAATGGATAGAATAACTAGATAGAAGATCAATAAGGAAATAGTGGAACAACATTATAAACTAATGAGACCTAACAGACATACAAATAACATTTCACCCAATATCAACAGAAAAAAACCTTTTCTCAAGTGGATATGGAACGTACTCCGGCATAGATCATATGTTAGGCCACAAAACAAGTCTCAATAAATTTTAAGATTGAAATCATACAAAGTCTTTTCTCGGACCACGATGGAATGAATATAGAAATCAATAACAGAAGGAAAATGGAAAATTCACACATCCCAAGACTCTTAAACAACCAATGGGTCAAAGAAGAAATTACAATAGAACTTAGAAAATACTTAAAGATGAGTTGAGATGAAAACACAATATACCAAAACTTATGGGATACAGGGAAATTTGTAATTATAAATGCATACATTAAAAAAGGAGAAAGAATTCAAATCAAAACCTATCTTTACATCTTGAGAAACTAGAAAAAGAAGAGCAAAATAAACCCAAAGCTAGTAGAAGGAAGAAAATAATAAATATTAGAGCAGAGACAAACAAAATAGAAAATTTTTAAAATAGCAGTTCAATGAAATCAAAAGTTTGCTCTTTTAAGAGATCAACAGAAATGACAAACCATTAGTTAGACTGATAGAGAAAAAGAGAGAAGACACAAATAAAAATAAAAAATGAAATTTGGGCCATTACTACTGACCTTACAGAATTAAACGGATTATAAGAGACTATTATGAACAATTCATGCCAACAAACTAGATAACCGAGATGAAATAGGCAAATTTCTAGAGGTACAAAATCTATCAAAAGCGAATCACAAACAAATAGAAAATCTGAATAAACCTATAACTAGTAAGGAGTTTGAATCAGTAATCCAAAATCTGTCAACAAAGACCTGGACCCAATGACTTCACTGGAGAATTACACCAAATTTTTAAAGAACTAACACCAATCCTTCTCAAACTCGTCAAAAAAATTGAAGACAAGAGAACACTTCCCAACTCCTTCTATGAGGCCAGCATTGCCCTGATACTAAAGCCAGACAAAGACACTACAAGAAAATAAAACTACAGACAAATATCACTTATCAACATTTATGCAAAACTCCTCAAGAAAATACTAGCAAGCTGAATTTGGCAGTATTTTAAAGGATTATAAACCATGACTGAGTGAGATTTATTCCTGGAAGAGAAGGATAATTCAACACACAAAAATTGATCAATGTAACTACCACATTAACAGAATGAGGAAAAAAATACATGATCATCTCAGTTGATGCAGAAAAAGCTGAGCCCAGCCAAAACTGCTGACCCATAGAAGGAGCATTAAAAAATAAGTCTAAAAACATATGATGTCAAGTGAAAAGGACATATCAAAGAACAGGTATAATACTCAAGTAAGACTCAAAGCATGCAAACACGACCATATACTGTTTACCCTATATATTACCTACATGTAACAAAATTATTTAAAACATTCTCAGAAATGAAACACACCAAATAGAGCAGAAGACGTGTGCAATAATGTTTTGGCTCGTTAAAACCTATATCTGTCTGATTGTTGAAGTTGGGTGATGGGATATTGGGTACATTATATTGTTCTCTCCACTTTGGATTATGTTTGAAAATTTTGATGACAAAAAGTTACTATACCAAACAACTGTTAAAAAAAAACTTTTGAGACAATTGGGGAATTTTGATTATGGGCTGAGTATTAGGCAATATCAAGAAATTTCCACTAATTTTATCAGGTATAATAATTGCATGGTGGTCATGTAAAAACACCTACCTTCTCAGTGATGCATACCAGAATATTTACAACTGAAACTACTTGATGTCTATGACTTTCTTTAAAACATTCTAGCAATATAAGAAAAGGAAGTGATGGAGGACAGACGGAAAATAAATTGGCAAAATGTTGATCATTGGTAAAGCTGAATAAAGACTACGTAAGTATTCATCGTACTATATATTTTACTTTAGAGTATTTTTGAAATTTTTCATAGTAAAAAGGTTTTATATGCTGAATTATATTGTGTTATATTGTATTATAATTTATTATGTCATATTGTTGAGATTTGAAAAAGCTAGAGGCAGGTACACAGTTAGTCATTACATTTTCCTCTACTCTTTTCTATATTTTTGAAATATTGTTTATTTTTAAAAAGGAAAAAAAAAAGTTTGTTAGAAAGAAAATTCTACATCTTCCCCATATAACCCTTACCAGTCTCACAAATATCTCTGTAATACCACTCTTTAAAAGCTCATCAGAGGCCTACAAGTCTTGCAAAGTAGACTTTTACAAAAGACTTTTATCGTAGAAATAAGTCATATGTTCCAGAAAAAAACAAGAACTCAAAACTCGTTTCCAAACCAAAATGTACAAGATTCAGGAGGCTCCTAAACTTGTTTTCTCTTTGTATTTCCAAAGAGCTGTCATGCCCTTTTAATACAATGCCTTTTTTATCCTCCAAAGAATTCCTGCTGCTTAACATCTCTATGGAACCCCCATGGTGCTGTGAAGTAGGGTAAGTAAAATATGCTCCCCTTGGAGGAAAAGTGCTTGTCCTTCAGAAGCAATTTACCTCTTGGAGCCAAAAAACACCATTTCACTGCCAGAAGAAGACTTTGCTTTGTCAAGTCAAA
Organism: Equus quagga; assembly: GCF_021613505.1. Lineage (NCBI taxonomy): Eukaryota > Metazoa > Chordata > Mammalia > Perissodactyla > Equidae > Equus > Equus quagga. The sequence goes on along the minus strand of NC_060276.1, from coordinate 104,549,970 downwards.
AGGTAGGACTGTGAATGAAGATGGAGAGGAAGGGATAGAATTTGCCAAGGTAATGAAGCAGGAAGGATGGTGTAATAGAAAAAGCACCAGCCCCAGAGCCAGCCCCTCCACATATTAGCTTGCATAGCCATTTTAACATCTACATTTCAGAAAAGTCATAGTTGTTTTGTATTAGTAGTCTTCAACTCTGGCTGCACGTTAGAATTCCTGAGGAGCTTTTTAAAAATTCCAATGCCCAGGCCCCACCTGAGTCAAATATCTCTGGGATAGATCTTAGTAAGGACCTGTCTTAACACTCCTCAGATGATTCTAATGTGCAGTCAGGATTGTAACCCACTGGCTTAGATCTCTAATGTCTCCTCCAGCTTATCATTCTACCTGGATATATCTATAAGAAATGATGATAGCTATAGTTTTTACCTTTCTACCATGCTTACCCCACACTTTCTTGCAGTAGTAACAACTTTCTGTTGGAGAACATGTTCCAAGTGGTTCTGCAGAGCTAATGGCTTGCTCATCTAATAACTGAGCATTTTCTCATTATTGTTATATAAAATACAATACATGTCATTAAGAAGAATCAAGCAGTGGTTATAGCTGTGCCCAATAAATACCCAAAAGTCTTAAGGACCCACAGGCTGTAGAACCCAAATAAATCATCCTGAAACCACGACTTTTTGTTTTTGTTTGAATTCAGCAAGAGATATATTCAGTGATCAAATCCCTAAGATTCTATAAATGGCAGACTCCACTAAACCCCTAAACTTTCTTCCGTTAAAGGATATTTACAGAGTGGGTTTTTGAACCCAGAAAATCTGGATCGAGAGTCTACAACTCTTAACTACAAACCCATATCATCCCAGAATAAATAGCAGGGCACACTATTTGTTTGTCTTGGGATTAATAGATGGGGGAGGGAGGATAACCCTTTCAGAATTGTCACTGGTGATGCAAAAAATTTTAGCTATTCTCCTGAATTTAACATATTACATTTCAAATTATTGTTTAAAAAAATCCATGTTGCCATTTGGATAGTCCTTTAATTTAACAAGTAGGGAAAGTTCATGTTTAAGTGGCTTAAATCAGTTGTTTTCAATTGTCTAAAAGGCTTCATCTATTTGCTACTTATTTACCATCCAAGTCCAAACAACTTATTGAGCAGTGTTGTGACTGAGTTTCTCTCTTCTCTGACCATACCGGTAAACACTTGAGACAAGGGGATAGAAACTACACCAGATGCTATATTTAGCTTCAGAACTACAATGCTCCTAAGATGCTAAAAAACGAGACCACAGCTACATTTTTTTATTTAAAATTGAAAATTATCTGAAAGGTACATAAAACCACGCATAACTAGACATGTTTTTATTGACTACTCACATCAGAGGAGACTTGAGAGAACTGTTACTTCAGAATAGGTCTATAATAGTGATTCTCCGGACACTTTCCCACATTTGTTTCCCCTTCAATGTCAATGTCATCTAGTCCCTTCCATGTGCATATTAAAACTTTAGGTGAAGAAGGAAAACATTAGAGAAATACTGGTGAAGGGGAACAGAATATGCCACCCCAAAAGATGACACTTTAGCATGAGGATTATTTTGAGCTGAAGACAATTAAGAAACAGTAGACACAGGAGGAATTATCTGCCCTCTCCTTTTCTGCATAAAAGCAGGGCATAAATTTCCCTTTGTAAAGGTGACAAAAATTTCCATTTGGAAAGGTGTTCCCCTCTCCTGTACCAGGAAGAGGAGAATGACTTATCCACATAACAAACCTTACTAAACAACCCTTATCTATGATACATTTCCTAGTTGCCATGCCACAATTTACCACCTTTAGGAGCCCAAATCCCCTTTCCTTTGAGTGGTTACTTCTCCACAATTTATTGCCCTCTGTTAAGACGGTATATAAACCCCAAATTATAACCACCCCTTTGAGTTACTCATCACTGGGTTCTCCCACATGTATACATGTTGCATGCATAAATAAATTCTGTTTTTTGTCCTGTTAATCTGTCTTTTGTCAGTTTAATTCACAGACCCCATTTACCAATCCTAAGAGGGTAGATGAAAGTTTTTTTTCCTCCTCTATAGTGGATACAGACGCTCACATTGAAGTTAAGGCAAAAATGCCCTAAGAGGACCAGCAGAATGGTGGGAGGATAAAGAAGGAAAAAAGAAGCCAATGCACTTGGTCTCAAAGCTCAGCAAAGAAAATGGTGATGTTCTCAATTCCTCCCTCCTTTCTAGCCCCTGATTAACTTGTTCTACCTAAAAATCCTCCCATAACATTCTAACCAAGTTCAATGTGCCTAATAGTTTTCATTTACTGCCTAGTGCTATGAAAAGATGCTCCCTTGGGTCAAAATATCAAGAAATATCCTAATCTCTTCTTTCCATAATCAATAAAATGAGCATGTAAGATTTTCCCAGGTTGGAAACCGTCCTCACAAAACAAACCTTTTTTGTTACCTCTTTAAAGAATATAAAATCACAGACATAAATAAGCAATCACTTCAACCTTGAAACACAGACAATGGCATAAATTAAATCAACCTTAAAATTAAATTTAAAAATTAAAAGTACTCTGTATTTTTAAACTTTTCCCCCAGCTTTACTGAGATAAAATTGACATATAACATTGTCTAAGTTTAAGGTATACAATGTAATGATTTGATACATGGATATATTGAGAAATGTTTACCAATAAGGTTAGTTAATATATCCTTCGCCTCACATGATTACCATTTTGTTGTTATTGTTATGGTGAAAACATTTAACATTTACTCTCATAGCAACCTTCAAGTATACGATACCATATAGTTAACTATAGTCACCATGCTGTACATAAGATTCCCAGAACTTATTCACCTTCTAACTAAAAGTTTGAACTCTTTTGACCAATGTTTCCTGTTTCTCCCACCCCTACCCCCTCATAGCCATCAATCTACTATTTCTACGAGTTTGACGTTTTTAGATTCCACATATAAGTGAGATTATACAGTATTTGTCTTTTTCTATCTGGCTTATCTCACTTAGCATAAAGCCCTCCAGGTTCATCCATGTTGTCACAAATGGCAGGATTGCCTTCTTTTCTATGGCTGAAAAATATTCCATTGTATACATATATACCACATTTTATTAATCCATTCATCCCTCAATGGACATTTAGGTTGTTTCCATGTCTTAGGTATTGTGAATAATGCTGCAGTGAACATGGGAGTGTGTGTATCTTTTCTAGTTAGTGTTTTCATTTTCTTTGGATAAGTACCCAGAAGTGGAATTGCTGGATCATACGGTAGTTGTGTTTTTGATTTTTTGAAGAATCTCCATACTGTTTTCCAGAGTGGCTGCACCAATTTACATTCCCACCAACAGTGCACAAAGGGTTCCCTTTTCTCCACATCCTCACCAACACTTGTTATTGCTTGTCTTTTTGATAATAGCCATTGTAACAGATGTGAAGTGATATCTCCTTTTGGTTTTGATTTGCATTTCCTGATGACTAGGGATACTGAACACCTTTTCAGGTACCTGTTGGCCATCTGTATGTTTTCTTTGGAAAAAAAGTCTATTCAGACCCTCTGCCTATTTTTTAATCAGGTTGTTTTTTTGCTATTAAGTTGTAATGTTCTTTGTATATTTTGAATATTAACCGCCTATCAGATACTTGGTTTGCAAATGTTTTCTCCCATTCCATAGGTTCCCTTTTCATTTTGTTTATTATTCAGTTTGCTATGCAGAAGCTTTTCCTTTGATGTGGTCCCACTTGTTGATTTTTGCTTTTGTTGCTTGTGCTTTTGGTGTAATATCCAAAAGATCACTGCCAAGACCAATGTCAAGAGGGTTTTTCCTTGTGTTTCCTTCTAGGAGTTTTATGGATTCAGGTCTTACTTTTAAATCCTTAATTTCAGATTAAATTTTGTGCATGGTATAAGAGTCCAATTTCATTCTTTTGCATGTGAATATCCAGTTTTCCCAGCACCATTTATTGAAGAGACTATCTTTTCCCCCAATGAGTATTCTTAGCTCTCTTGTCAAGTATTAGTTGACTTTATATGTAAGGGTTTATTTCTGGGCTCTTAACTCTGCTTCATTTGTCTGTGTGTCTGGTCTTAATGTCAGAACCATACTGTTTTGGTTATGATAGCTTTGTAATATACTTTGAAACCAGAAAGTGTGATGCCTCCAGCTTTGTTCTTTCTCAAGATTTCTTTATGTGAAGTCTTGTAGTTCTGTATGAAGTTTAGGATTAGTTTTTCTATTTCTGTGAAAAATGCCATTGGAATTTTGATAGAGATTGCATTGAATCTATAGACGGCTTTGGGTAGTATGGACACATTTTTAACAATATTAACTCTTCTGATCCACGAACATGGGATATCTTTCCATTTATCTGTGTGTTCTTCAATTTCTTTCAAGGTCTTATAGTTTCAGTGTACCGATCTTTCACTACTGTGGTTAAATTTATTCCTAAGTATTTTATTGTTTTTATTATATTATAAATGGGATTGTTTTATTTCTTTTTCAGATAGTTCATTGTTAGTGTATAGAAAAGCAACTGATTTTTATATGTTGATTTCACATCCTTAAATTTTACTGAATTTATTAGTTCTAATTGTTTTTGGTGGAGTCTTTAGGATTTTCTACATACAGGATCATGTCATCAGAAAAAAGAGATAAATTTACTTCTTCCTTTCTGATTTGGATGCCTTTTATTTCTTTTTCTTGCCTAATTTCTCTGGCTAGGACTTCCAGTACTATATTGAACAGGATTGATAAGAGTGGGCACCCTTGTATTTTTCCTCATCTTAAAGGGAAAGCTTTCAACCTTTTACCACTGACTATGATGTTAACTGTGAGTTTGTTATATGTGGCTTTTATTATGCTGAGGTATGTTCTTTTTATACCCAAGTGTTTGAATATTTTTATCATGAAAAGATATGGTATTTTTAAAATGCTTTTTCTGCATCTATTGAAATGATCATACAATTTTTATCTTTCATTCTATTAGTGTGGTGTATCACATTTATTGATTTTTGTATGTTGAGCCACCCTTGTATCACAGGAATAAATCCCACTTGATTGTGGCATATGATCCTTTCACTGTGCTATTGAATTTGGTTTGCTAGTATCTTGTTAAGAATTTTTTTTGCATCTATATTCATCATGGATATTGGCCCATAGTTTTCTTTTCTTGTAGTATCCTTATCTGGCCTTCGGATTAGGGTAATGTTGGTCTGGTAAAATGAGTTTGGGAGTGTTTCCTCCTCTTCAATTTTTTGGAAGAGTCTGAGAAAGATGGCACTGATTCTTCTTTAAATATTTGGTTGAATTCACCCATGAAGCCATCAGGTCCTGGGTTTTATTACTGATTTAATCTTCTAACTTGTTATATGTTTGTTCAGATTTTCTATTTCTTCATGATTTAGTCTTCGTATGTTGTATGTTTCTAGGAATTTATCCATATCTTATAGATTGTCAAATTTGTTGATGTATAATTGCTATACAATTATATATTATATGGTGCATAATTTTAGTCTCTTAGGATCTTTTGTGTTTCTGTGGTATCAGTTGTAATGTCTCCTCTTTCATTTTGAGTACTCTCTCTTTTTTCCTTTTTAAGTCTAGCTAAAGGTTTGTCAATTTTTTTATTTTTTCAAAAACTCTTAGTTTCATTGATCTTTTCTATTTTTTTAATTCTCTATTTCATTTATTTCTGCTCTGATCTTTGGTATCTCCTTTATCCTGCTAACTTTGGTCTTAGTTTGTTCTTCTTTTTCTAATTCCTTAAGATGTAAAGTTAGGCTGTTTATTAGAGACCTTTCTCTTTTTTGAATGTAGGCCCTCAATGCTATAATCATTCCTCCTAGCACTGCTTTTGCTGCATCCCATAAGTTTTAAGTTGTATTTCCATTTTCTTTTGTTTCAAGGTATTTTCTGATTTCCCTTTTGATTTCTTCCTTGATCCATGGGTTGTTAAAGAGCGTGTTGTTTAATTTCCACATATTTATGAATTTTCCACTTTTCCTCCTGTTGCTGATTTCTAGTTTCATATCATTGTGGTCAGAAAAGATATTTGGTATGATTTAAACCTTTTTTAAGTTGTTAAGAGTTATTTCATGACCTAACATATGATCTGTCCTGGAGAATGCTGTATGTGTACTTGAGAAGAATCTTCATTCTGCTGCTGTTGAGTGGAATGCTCTGTATATATCTGTTAAGTCTATTTGATCTATAGTGTAGTTCAAGTCCAACGTTATCTTATTGATTTTCCATCTGATGATATATTCATTGTTGAAGGTAGGGTATTGATGTCTCCTGCTATTATTGTATTTGTCATCCATTATTCCCTTCAGATCTGTTAGTATTTGCTTAATATATTTAGGTGCCCCAATGTTGGGTGCATATATATCTACAATTGTTATATCCTCTTGATGAATTCAGCCCTTTATAATTATATAATGACCTTCTTTGTCTCTTGTTATAGTTTTTTACCTAAAGTTTATTTTTTTTTGAGTCATATAAGTATAGCTACTCCTGCTATCCTTTGGTTTCCATTTGCATGGAATATCCTTTTCCATCAATTTACTTTGAATCTATGTGTGTTCTTGAAGTTGAAGTGAGTCTCTTGTAGGTAGCATATAGTTGAGTTCTGTTTTTTTATCCATTCAGCCACTGTATGTCTTTTGATTGTAAAATTTAACCCATTTGCATTTAAAGTAACTATTGATAGGTAAGAACTTACTATTGCCATATTGTTAATTATGTTCTGGCTGTTTTGTAGCTCCTTTCTTCCTCTCTTGCTGTATTCCTTTGTGAAATGATAATTTTTTGTAATGGTATACTTTGATTCCCTTCTCTTTATCTTGCATGTATCTACTATAGGTTTTTGTTTTGTGGTTACTCTGAGGCTTACTTGAAACATTTTATAGATAAAGAAGTCTATTTTAAGCTTATTTCAACTTAATTCTGATTGCATATAAAAACTCTACATTTTACTCCCTTTCCTATATTTTATGTTTTTGATGTTACAATTACATGTTTTTATATTGTGCACCCATTATGAAATTATTGCAGCTACAGCTATTTTTGGTACTCTTGTCCTTTAACCTTTATTCTAGAGTTAAGTGGTTAACATACTACCATATTACAGTATTGGAGTATTCTGAACTTGACTATATACTTACCTTTACCAGTGTGTTGTATATTTTTGTGTTTTCATGTTATTAATTAGCATCCTTTCATTTCAGCTTGAAGAACTCCTTTCAGCACTTCTTGTAAGGCAAGTCTAGTGGTGATGGACTCCCTCAAGTTTTGTTTGTTTGGGCAAGTCTTTATCTCACCTTCATTTCTGAAGGACAACTTTACTGGGTCAAGTATTCTTGGTTGGCAGTTTTTTTCTTTCGGCACTTTGAATATATAACCTCATTCTCTCCTGGCCTGGAAGGTTTCTGCTGAGAAATCCACTGATTTCTTTATAAGGGTTCCTTTGTATGACAGAATTTTTTTTCTTACTGTCTTTAAATTTTTCTCTTTTCTTTGATTTTAGACAGTTGTATTATAACATGTCTTGCAGAAAATTGTTTTGGACTGAAATTTTTGGGTGATATATTAATTTCATGAACTTGGATGTCCAAATATCCCCCCAGATTTAGGAAGTTCTCAGTCATTATTTCTTTAAATAAACTTTCTGCCCCTGCCCCTTCTTCCCTCTCTTCTTTTGAGATTCCAGTGATGCATAAATTATTTTTCTTAATGGTGTGCTTAAGTCCCATAGGCTTTCTTCATACCTTTTCATTATTTTTTCTTTTTGCTCCTCTGATTGGATTATTTCAAATGATCTATCTTCAAGGTCACTGATTCTTCTGCACAGTCGAGTCTGCAGTTTAAGCTCTCTGTTGAATTTAGTTCAGTCATTGTATTATTCAGTTCCAAAATTTCTGTGTGGTTCTTTTTTATGTTTTCTATCTCCTTTTGAACTTCTCATTTTGTGCTTGTATTGTTTTCCTGATTTCACTAAATTGTTTATTTGTATTCTCTTGTAGATCTCTGAGCATCTGTAAAACAATTATTTTGAATTCTTTGTCAGGTAATTTGTGTATCTCCATTTCTTTGAGGTCAGTTACTGGAAGCTTACTATGTTCCTTTGGTGGTGTCACATTTCCCTGATTCTTCATGATCTCTGCAGCCTGTGTAGGTGTCTGCTCATTTGAGGAAAAAGTTACCTCTTCCAGACTTTATGGAGTAATTTTGGTGAGGAAAGACCTTCACCCATGAGTGGAGTCATGCTGGAGTGTGCTGTGACCCTAGGTCTAGCGGTACAGGGAACCAAGTGTAGGGGCATGTGGTGGGTCAAGAGGGGCACTATTTCTTGGTCTGGGTACTCGTTACATGGGTATGTCTACTTTGTGCAATTAATTGAGCCATACACTTATAATATGTTCCCTCTTGTGTATATATGTTATATTTCAATAAAACTTACATCAAAATACATACATTATATACCCCCAAATCTAAATACGATCAGCATAATCTAACAGCTCACCATAAATACCTAGGAATCCTATATGTAGGAATCAGAATCAGATGGGAGGTAACTAAGAAAATATCTCAGAGTAAGTAAGTTTTGAGTCAAGTTTTGAAGGAAGAGGTTACAAATTGGAGTGAGGTTGGGGTTGTGAGTTTAGGGCTATTAAAAAGATGCTTTCAAATGGGAGAAACAGTATGTATAGAAGGGCTAGTCATGACATGGCCTGGGTTATGATCCTTAAATCTTTTTTGGAAATAACAGAATTATAAACTATAACATGAATTTGGTGTTTTGACTTCTTGTTCTTATTCTAAAAAATAATACAGTTACAGCATAGTACTGTGTCACAGACCACTCTCCCAATGGCTGGTACCAAGTCTTATTGATCTTTATATTCTTAGCACCTGAAACAACAACTAGCACATGGTGACCCCTCAAAAATGTTTATAAGTGTCTGTTAACTAATAATGAATGAAGTGATTAATCAGTTACTTAATCAAACAGGTATCTAGAAACTCTTTTTAACTGTTTATTTGTCCTGTGAATTGTTTAAATTAAAACCATAGAGTTGGGAATTATCAGGGATTTTCTAAAGCAGACAACAGCCCCCAGCTGTGGCCCAGTCAGCAAGGAACACCCAGAATTTCTCCTTCTGACCATCAGTGAGGACAATGCCAGGTGAGTCAGGGACCACTGGAGCAGATGATGACATGTTCAAATCACAGCCCAGCTCTAGTCAAACAGCAGTTGCTAAGAGTTCCTGGATGGCTTGAGCAAGTCCTCCAGGCCCAGGAAGCCAAGGACAGCCCTAGTTAAAACGTGCCAGATGGTATTCCCATCTGTCTATTTCATGCTACTTGGAGCACTCCACACATCTCCCCAGGAGGTGCACTGGGACCCTTGCTCCCAGGCCCAAAGCATGGTCCTGCTCAGATGTCCTGTATCTTGGTTCCTCAGGGTCAGACTCTTGGTGATTGCCAATGTAATCATTAACTGGCCTCTTACATTAATCGATGCTATTGGGGTCATAGGAAAAAGTTTTTTAAGGGACACCTAGTATCTTCTTTTCATCTCTCCACTTTCCCCAAGATTTAAACATCTCTCTCTGCTCTAGGTACTGCAAAGAACAGAAGCATCAGAGACAAGAAGAGGCACAAAAATATTCAGCCTCTTTTTTGGGCTTGTAATCCTGCTTCTGAGAACTTAAAAAAAAGGAAATATTTCAATGGGAAAAAGCTGCCAGCAGATTTTCATTGAAGTATTATATATAATAGTAAAATTTTGTAAATAATCTAAATGTTATACAGTATGAAAACTATTCTTTAATTTATGATACATTAGCCTAGTACAGTACTCTAAGTTATTCATAATAATTATAAAGATTGTCAAAAAATGGAAACATACATAGCACAGTGACAATTTAAAAGCAGAATTCAAAAATGTATTTATGCTTTGATTGCCATCTTTTATAGGGTTATGAATATAGGCAAAGATTGGAAAAGAACATGAGATAATGACATTTAATGCTTTAGTAGTGTAGAATTATAAGTATTTTTTTAATTCAGAAGATCACCTAATACTGCTAAGACTGAATATTCAATATGTGACATATCTGAATCTCAGTGTTACCATAACATCATTTCTTTTGTTTCAGTTAGTGCACCAATTAAAAAACAAAAGAAAGAAACTGTAAAGAAATTTGGGGATTGCTATCTTGAAATCCATTTTCATATCGCAATTCCTGGAGGTCAAGAACTATGTCAACTTTTAATCCTCTGTATAATCCAGTACAGTGTCTCATACACATTAAGTGCTCCATAAATATTGTTGAAACAAGAGAAGAAACACTTCCCCACCCCACTCCACAAAAGAATTTGCAACAAAATTGTGCAAAACAATCACATTAAAAAATTAATCTAAAGGGTCTGTTAGGGGCGGATTCTTCCAGAAGCAGACCCTGAGACAAGGATTCAGGTACAAGTAGTTTACTTTGGAGATGATCCCAGGAAGCTCTGGTAAGGGTGATAGAAAGCAAGCCAGGGAAGGAAGAAGCCAATAAATGGTGCATTATTGAGCAGTTTACTGCTGTGGGCAACTGATGCTCAATCCTGCTGGGAACCTCTGGGACATACTGTAAAACATGTCTCAGAGTTATCCTACCAAAGGGTGAGGAAGCTGCAGAATTTTTCCACCAACTTCTCGTCTATCATTTGCTGAGGGCTGTTTCTGGGGCATTCACTTGCCCTACACATGACTGCAAATAATCCCACCAGAAAAAAAAAAAAAACCCATAGGCAGGCAGGAAGCAGCAAGTGTTCCTAGTGAGAAGCCAATATTTGTGATTACAGGAATCAGCAGCGTGTGTTGAGGGGCTATATGATAGACATGCTGACAGTGTCTGCCACAGGGGCTATATGATAGATGCCAAATAGGGAGCTCAGACAAAGAGATCAGCCCAGTTACAGAGGAAGTAGAGTTTGAACTAATCCTTAAAGGAGGAAGAGGATGTGAATGCAAATCATAATGCCTATGTCAGAAGGCTCCTGGGATATGTGAATTTACCAGCACCTCACCTAGCCCTTGATGGGTGCTCAGAAAATGTTAGTTTCAATCCTCTCCCCAGTCAAGAATATGGAGATCCTTGAAATTGCTATTCTATGAGTGTCCTAACACTTTAAGTGGCAGAATGGAGAAGGCAGAGCATGAGTCACGTCCTGGGGCTGGTTGTGTACAAGGAGTGCTCAACGGATGAGAAGAAAACAAGGTTAGCTGGAGCAAATCTCTCTGTGGCACCATTATTATCAATTCTAGTGAAACAGAAGAGAGGAAGACACTATGGCAAGCAGGAGGAATAGAGATTTGGGGGCTGACTGGGACCTCAAATCAAATTCCATCAGAAACATTTGGAGAGATTTGAGTTAAACGAGCTTGGTGAATTGTAATCCCTTTACATGTGAAGGAAAAATGACCCTTGCCCAGCAAGGATAGACAACACAGGGGAGACAGGGGTAGTAGTGGTAGGAGGTGACAACATAATCCTTAGTTTTTCCTGCTGAGAAGCTTGGAAAGTGCCTCCTGCCCCCACCCCAGTCATGCACTCACATTTGAACCAACTGTCAGAAGAGGCTTGGTGGCCAGTACTAGGGCCGTCTTCTCCAAAGCTTTGACAACCCAGCAAACAGTGTGAGAATTAGCTCAGTAAGGAGACCCAAATCATGGTCAGTTCACAGTGATCAGATCCTTGCTGCCACCACAGCAATCCTGGGGTTTGTGTTGGGCAGGGAGAGAGGCGATGCAGGCTGCAGTGAGTCAGGATTCTAGGGAAAAATACTGAGTGAGTAAGCTGTGATGGCCTTCTTAATAACCAGCTTCCTGAGCTGGAACTGGAAATCACAGCCCTCTGGTTATGGATGCTGGATTTCACATATCCCTGAGATCAGCTGTCCTGTGCATTTTTTTCTGATTTTGAGTGTGTGTGTGCTCAGAGACCAGCACAAACATTTCAGGGACTCAGAAGAGTATGTTGTGTCCTCCCTAATTCTCCTAATTCTTGGTGACTCCTGATAATTTTCACTTGAAATGTAGTAGAAAGAGTCCTGGACATATCATCAGACTGGGTTCAAACCCGGTTTCAGCTATGCTACTCCATTCCAGCTGTACCATTCCGGGCAAGTTAGTCAGTTCTTCACCTGTAAAACAGTGTTATGAAGCTTAATGATAAATACTAACCTGGTCCCCACTGTGTGTCAGGCATTGCTCTAGTTGCTCATTCCTGCTGTTGGGTAGGTGCTAATATCACTATCCTCTATACAGATGAAGAAAGGAGGCACAGAGAAGGCATGCAACGTGCCCAGGGTCATGCAGCTACCGAGTAGCAGATATGAGGCTTGAATCCAGGCAACTTGGCTCCAGAGCCTACCCTTTTAACCACCATGCTCTATCACCTCCTAGGAGGTGAAAGTACCTGGCAAACACAGAGATGGAACTCAATACTTTACATTTACATTTTACATTTTGAAAGGTAACATGTCTCAGTGAAGAGAACTTGGGCTTTGGAGGCAGATTATCCTGACTCCCATTTAATTGCTGTGTCATCTTGGGCAAATACATCATCTTTTTGAGGCTTAGTTTCCTAAAAGTAAAATTGGAATCATAATCCATATGTCAGAGGGCTGCTGGGATATGTGAATTCACCTGCATCACACCTGGGACTTGATAGGTGCTCAGATAAATGTTAGTTTTAATCCTCTCCCTAATCAGGCATATGTAGAGCCTTGAAATTGCTCCTCTATGAGTGTCCTAACTTTCTTCTCTCTAATAACCCAAAGGGGCAAACAAACAGGACAAATAAAAGTCATCAGGCATAGTATTTCAGGTTCTCTCTGAAAATTTCCTGGGATTTTTCCTGATGGAATGAAAATAAGAAATAGGAAAGATGTTTAGGGAGGCCCCATCCCTAAATGTAAGAAGTGACACCAAATAAGACAGACTGGGCAGCCAGGGTGATGGAGATCTTGTTAATATAATCAGCTGGTATTCTGCCAACTTTCCCTCTCTCTCGCTAAACCTACTGCACAGTTTATTTAACCTCTGAAAAACTACGAAATGCTGCATTATGATAGAGCATTTTTAAAAATTTTATCTCAATTCCCAAATGTTTTAAGACAAATCCACTTCCTTATTTCATCTTAGGGTAATAAAATCATTATTAAAACCCTAGAAAAGCATGAGTTTCCTCTCCTTGCCCCCTGCCTCTACCAAGACATTTTACCAATTAATATTTACTGTAAAGAGTGGGCCTGTTGTAGCACTGCATCCAGAAAAGCTTTTTACTAAACTATTTTCTTGAGAGCACAGCATCTTGCCATAAAGGAAATAATTCCCAAGATCTTTTTTCATAACCTCTATTAGAATGTAAATCATAAGACCAAATTTGCACTGACATAAACATCCTATAGGTTAAGTTGCTTATACCTTACTAAGAATTGTTATAAAACCTAGATCAAATCTGTCAGATAAAATTATAAGACTTAAGAGAAATTAACGGATAATATTTTCAATGCCTCCTTGGAACTCCCAAAGCTATATCTGAGGCAACTTTAAAAATCCATGTAATTAATTTCATCTTCAAAATCAAAGCAGCTGCATTAATAATTAACTTAAATTTCGAAGACTTCTCAATTGTGCCTACAAATCTAGCACAGATTGGGATCAAACCTGGGACACAATTCAATTTTCCAAACTATGAACCAAATGCTGAGGGAGAGTGAAACTGCTGACCCACATATACCTATTAGATTAAATATCATTCATATCATCATCATCTTCATATTGTCCTTTGCATGAGAAGTTGACACTTACTGATCCACTTTTAGTAGGCTGTGCTCTTGAAATGTTTTGTTCGTTACAGTGTTGGACTTGATCCAAACATCTTCACTCAATTCCAATTCCAATCAACATTTGCAAGGACACTAGCCAGGGCTAAATGAGCAGTCTATGGCTAAGAACTAGAACAAAGTCAACCGTTTCACCATAGAATCAAACCCATGACCCTGACCCCATAAGCATGTAACCACTTATGATGAATCATGCAGAAATCAGCAGCACAACTACTATAGAGCTCCTCTAATATATCTTAAGGATGCTAAATAAAGCTGAGTGAAAGATGTACCACTATGTCATTATTATTTCATAGCTGTGATTGGAACCAGGTACTTAACCACAGACTATTCAAAAATCACAAGACAATAGATGATCCCTGAATTTACTGAGCGGCTTAAATTTATGGCTCAATAGAATGGAAATCATATACTTCCCTTAGGAAATAAAGTGCTTGTCCAGCTCAAGTAAAGCAGAACACATTCTATCCAACTCTGGTAAAACCAGGTTTCAGTACAGCTCACTATGAAACGGTTGGTATATTAGTTTCTTAGGGCTGCTGTAACAAATTACCACAAACTTCATGGATTAAAACAACAGAAATTTATTCTTTCATAGTTCTGAAGGCTAGGATGCTGAAATCAAGGTGTCAGCAGGTCCATGCTCCCTACAAAGGCTCTAGAGAAGAATTCTTCCTTGCCTATTCCTACCTTCTAGTGGCTCCTGGCAATCCTTGGTGTTCCTTGGATTGTAGCTACACCACTCCAAACTCTACCTCCATTGTCACATGTCCTTTTTCCCTCTGTGTCTGTGTGCGTTCACTCTTCATCTTATAAGGACACCAGCCATTGGATTTAGGGTCTAGCATAATCCAATATGACCTCATCTTAACTAGTTATATCCACAAAGGTCACATTCTGAAGTTCTCAGTGGACTCGAATTTTTGGAGGACACTATTCAACCCACTACAGTGGGCATTCTCAATTTGCCAAAGAGTCACAGCTCTGACCAGATTGATCTTCTACAAGGCTTCTTGGTTCTAGTTAAAGGTAAGAGACTGCAAGTTATTTTCCTTCCAGGTCTCCACACTCCAGTATAATTTGATAGTCCACAATGTCCAACTCAAAATAATGTATTAAACATGCATGTAGTTTTTACCTTATTTTATTTGCTAAGACATCTTAACTCTAGATAAAAGCTTAAATTGACATAGAAATCAGGAGAAGCAGCAATTTAAAACTATGATTCTTGTTGAAAATTTTGACCCAACATTAAGTAATTAAGTAATTCACACTAGCCAAAGAGGAAGGCAATTCTAACGTTCAGTGAAATTGAGAACAACTCTAGACCAGCAGTTTTCCAAGTGTGATCCCCAGACAACCAGCATCAGCATCAGCTGGGAGCTCCTTAGAAATGCAGGATTTCAGTCCCTACCCCAGACCCACTGAATCAGAATCTTCATTCTAACATTATTCTCCAGATGATTCATATGCTCTGTTCTAAAACTCTGATGCCAAAACTAAAAGAGAAGTCTAACCCTCCCATGTAATTCCATGCTTTCTGGCAGGAATGGGTATTTGTTTTGCTGAGGGTTGATAGGGAATGTTAAACACATACACACACGCACATACTGGTCCTTTGCCTTCCCACAGAGTGTCAGCAGCTTTCTAAATGAACAAGCTGTTTCCATGACATCAAACCCTTAATTTGAAGCAGATATACCAACCATACAGGAGTGTGATAGCAGAATGCACCATTTCATATATATTTTATTTGTGTTCTTGGTCTCAAACACCTCCTCCTTGGAAAAGAAATCCTCATGAAAAAACTAATACTTAGAGCAACATTTTAACTGACAAATGTGTCACCCTTGTTCTCCCATAAGTAGGGCACTTTGAAGGATTCTCTGGTAAATCTCTTGTCATCGTTAATCAACCTGGGATAATAATATGAATGACTAGTAAAATAATTAGACGACTATGAGTATATGTTCTCCCTATCTTGTGAATGTTTTCCTTTTCCCTACCACCATTCCAGGCCATTTTATTCTTAATATATTCTTAAAGCCAATTTCTTCTTTGCTGTGAACATGCATTTTCCTCTCACTCCTCTGAACAAATAATGGAAAAATCCTCCCTTTTGCAACATCTGTACTTAACTTGACTTGACTTGAAAGAGACAAACTCAGGAATGTGACTACAAGAAATTCATCTGCATTAACAGCAGCCTGGAAAGACAGTGAATCAAGCCCTATCCTCTCCCTAAAAATCCTCCCTTAAATGTTTATCTCCACAGTTTTTCTAAATTAATTTACCCAATCAACAGATTTCAAGGGGAAACCATAGTGTGTTTAATATGCCAACCAGTTTAAAAATAGTCAAGTCTGTTCTGTAGGGAACAGACCAAATTCAAAAGTGCAGAAAGGAACCATGTGTAAAGAGGGCGATTAAATAAGCACATACTCAACCTAGCTCGCAGCCGCAGAACTACAGGCTCAGATGCAAATCGGCTTCACTATAGAAGGTTCAGGCAGGAGCTGTTAGGAATTCTTCACAGCATTTTCTAGCCCATGACACCTACCAGGCTTTCACCCACCTGCTCACACACCAAGTAAAATGTGAGAAAAAGAGAGCTGCTTGAATGCATAATTCCCAAATGCTTAAGGCAACTAGATGTGTGAATGTGGGGGGTTCAGCCCATTCCTTGTTCCTGTACTCCTGGGATCCAGCCATTCAAGCCCAAGCTGCAAGGTATGAATCATGGCCGTAAATCACCTTCGAGTTCTAAATATATAAGGAGAGTTTAGGGAAAAAACAAGGTGACATTCTCTCCACAACCTTCAAGAACTGGCTGCGTGACAAGAGCCAGCGCCAGGGGAACCTAGCCATCTGAAGGAAGAGGCAGCCCAGAAAATCCCTTTGAGACAGACGGAGGGATAACAGGAAACGAGAAAGGAGCTGGGAGTGGAGCAGGGACTGACAAAACAGAGCTGAGCTTAGAGCTCAAGCAGCTGCCTCTCTATCATTTAAATTTCTCGAGGAGGCAAATAGCTACATTTTTGACACAGGTGTAGCAGCCGCCCTCCCACCCAACCTCTCCAGGAGCACGTGGCCTGTGTCTATTTTGGTCACTTCAGCATTGAGCACATTGAAAGACACATAGTAGGAGTTCAATGTATTTTTGTTGATAGAATGAATAAATCAATCAAATAAGTGATTAATTAATGAGACAAACAGGTTCCCAGCAAAGTTTATCAAATACTATATTTGGAGAATTATCATTATAAAATGATACCTGTGTTCTTCTGGGGAGGTGTGGGGAAAGATTTGTTTCCCTAGACAAAATAAAATCAAATATTGAACTATAAGAAAATCTCATTGAAATCTCATTAAAGGAAATGATTGTGTTTTCCTAATAAAATATTATACACAATATAAGTTGAAACATATGCAGGAAATTCAGTCAGGATTGTTTTTGAGTTTGTTGCAATAATGTGTCCTGCATCAATAGTGTAGCTGAACAGAAAAGCTAGGCTGGAGTTACTGAGCTTGCATCAAAGTCCCCGCCCAGCATCTGCCACTGTATTCCACAATAACGTTCAGCTTTTCCTGGTTCCTCAGATTCAAGCGCACTATGGAAGCTGACGGTGGTGATGAGTAAATTTCCCTGGATGGCTGAACCAAACAGGTTTATGAACCAATGTGCAGCAGCAATTAACAAACATATGAAAAAGATACTGACTAGAATATATGAGAGTCTGGGAAAAAGGCACGTTTTTAACATAACCACATACAGTAGAAGTTTAAGAGGGAGTAAATTTTGGCAATGTAAATGTCTGATTGTCTTGCAGATGCTTTACTATGTAAGAGACTTTAATAGCTCTTACACCATCCCGACTCCCTGCCCCAGCCCAGCATCCAACAACAGAATAGAAGGACCTAAGCAATTCACAGCGCACACAGCGGACAGAGAAGGAGAAGCAGGGCCCTGTACAGGAGAGTGAATACCTAATGCTCTTCCAGCACTAAAATTCTATTGGAACCTGGATTGCCAGGCCACGACAGCCTTTAGACACAAAAGTAGACCATAATAAAGTGTCATGGCTCTCCAGTCCCTCTCTAATGCCTTCCCAAAGTCTGGATGTTTCTAAGGGGCACCCCACATGGGCTCTGCATTTGACTTCTCTGCTACTCTCCCGGGGGAAGCTCAGCCATGGGCACCACCAGAGCTCATGTCTTAGGCCCTTCTGCCCACTGCAAATCAGACAAAGAGGTCACCTCCTCCCCCTGCCACAGGGACGACAGTCATAACTGCTGACAAGGCTATAGTAGATGTAGCAGATAGCAGTCAGTGCCCTGACACTATAGCCTCTTGCTCTCACCATTCCTCCCACCAGCAGCACCTACAGCTCTCCACCTGAGGGCGTTCTCTCAGCCTATGTGAGGGGCAGGCAGGAAGTGCCCAGGAGTTACCCCAGGAACATTTCTCAGCCAGTAATGATTGAATTGGAAGATAAAACCTCCACCTTCCTTGTTCCTTGGGTGGGATAACTCTGAGGCATGTTTTATATTACCTCGCAAAAGCCCCAGTAAGATTGAGCTTCAGTTAGCCACAGCAATGACCTGCTCAATGGTGTACCCTTTATTAGTATTTGTTACCAAATATGCTTTTGCATTTTGTAACACAGACTTCATTTCCAAGCAAGGAAACACTCAATTGCTTTTATTCCCATGTAGACAAGTACTGTGACATTACAATGTCCTATGAAAGGGGAAGTGTGGCAGATATGTCGGAGCCTTCCTGTGTCACCTCAGGCCTTACCATTGTCCTGAATGCCTGGCCCCCTGCTGACTGCCAACATCTGCAGCTCTCCACGTGAGGGATTTCTCTGGCTACCAGAGCCTGCTTTGCCACCTTCAACAGGCTGGAAACGGCAGGGAATTGATGCCTGCAGGAGTAGCCCTCACCCAATGACTGGATGAGATAGCTCTGAAGCACATATTCTATACTGGTTCCCAGTGTTTCAAGTGGAATTATGCTCCAATTACCCATGGTGCTAACTTAACTTGACAACACACCCTTCCCTTCTCTTACTCACTTCTCCCACTCTCCTGACAGTGCTTCCTGGGATCACCTTCCAAATTAACTACTTGTACTGGAATCCTTGCCTCAGAGTCTGCTTCTAGGGGGAGATAGGCTAAGACAGAGAAGAGAGACAATTCCAAATGTCTGGGACTCTAAATGACAAACAAGGAGCCAGGGAAGGACATGAACACTTAAGTCCCCAAAGTCTGTTTCCTAAAACATTTGGTATGAAGACAAAATGAAGCCCTTGGGGTTCAAAGGCCTCAGGCTTCTTGACCAAAAAGTTAAATCTAAAGGAACATTTGTGAGCCCAATACTAGATTATCAAAGATTGTTATCTACCCTGGTCCTTCAGCATTTTTTCTTGTGTCTGTTCCACAGAACTTGGTGGGCTTCCTAAAGGAACACTGCCTGGTTGATCTTATAAAAGCTTCAAGTAGCAGTTAACATACACTTAGAAAATATGAAATCATTGCACTCATTTGTTCTTCACCTTTCAAAGTGTACTTTAATAAAATTATCATAGTATCTTTTATTCTTGTTATAAAAGTAATAGAGGCTCATTGTAGATAATTTGAAAAATACTGAACAATGAAAAGAGAAAATAAAAGTTCCATCACCAAAGAAATCCACCATTAAATTTTGATGTATTTTCTTCTACTCTTATATATGTGTATGTATTTTTACATATATACATATTATTTTGCAAAATTTGGATCATTCTATATGATAATATTTTTAAACAGATGCAGTGACAGCTCTCGATTTGCCATTATCATTAGAGCTGGAGACTCATAAATAATATCAAATAGACAAATAATACACCAAAAAACATCATTTTAGTTTTCCTTTTTAATCTCATCTCTCTCCTCTACTCTGATGAAACCATTTTACGTGAACTGATTTTTTTTAACCTAAGTAGACTGATTAAAATGCAACAACCTTTTCCATCTCTGCCCATCTTTCTAAAAACTGTTAATGAACAGTGAACTGGTCAATCAGCAGGTGAGAGCAGAGAAAAGTGATAGGGGCCAAGTTGATGGAGACGATAACTAGCTTCAGATAATCAAGGATGATTGTGCATTCACTTTCCCATGAATGTCTAACGCTGTGAAGGGCAATTACCAAGTGCATTAAGTGGAGGGAGTTCTATGTTGCTTCTTTCCTCATCCCTGATCATCCGTTGAGCTGTTAGAGACCTCTTTCTGGGACTCATTTGTAATCAGTACAGAGAAGGAAGAAGGCCTCCAACAGGTGTGGCCCTGAATTTGGTGAAAGGTTGGAAAATAGCCCTTCTGAAATAAGAGTAGATGCCTTCCAAGTAGATAACTTATCTAAAAGATAACTTCTAAAGACATTGGTTGCTGATAAGAGAGAATGATTTGCTAAATCTCATAAAGAGGCTTGGGTTCTTCCCTAAAATCAAATCTAAAATATAACTATTGACAGATAAACTATAGTCTGGGAAACCAACTTCTCTGATCCGAGGAAGCATATAAAGACAGGAAATTGTGATAATCAAAAAGGGAGGAAGGAAGAGGGCTGTGGTGAAAACTAACACTTATTGAATACTATGCATGCATTTGGGCTAGGTGCTTTATATCAACTAAACTTCAAACTACTCCATGAAATGCATTTTACTCTTTCCACTTTATAAATGCAGAAACTGAGGGCTCTGAGAGATTAGGTAATAAACAGCTAGTGGGTAGAAGAGTTGGCATTCCAATCCATGACAGCCTTATTCCAAAGTGTTGGACAGTAAAATGTCAGTGTTTATCAGAAACATTTCTGGCAAGAGAATGCCCTGATTCTGTTAACATGTCATGGTTGTATAGACAGAAATACTTTAACAACCAGCTACAAAACTTGATGGAAATATTCCCTAAGTCCATTCAATTTCTATTTCTTATCAAGAAAACATGTGATGTTGCCTCCTGAATGAGCATCCCTGGGATAAATTACTGTGAGCCAGTATCTTGCCAGAGATAGTTCTCAATGTAAATTGATAAACTGGCAACTCATGACTTTGATTAGTATAGAAGACACTGGATTTGCTAGCAACTACTTATTCCACTTTGTCTGCCCTGCCTTTACTCTTCTAACAGAACTTCTAAAACTCTCCTCTACATGGTCATGTGCTTCACTAAATCAAACATAGGAAACCCATTCCTCTAACCAGGGAGTGTTTTAGGAACGGGCATGTAAGGCAGTTCTGACCAATAAAATGAGAGGGGAAGTATACTACGGAGCTGACGGGAAAAGTTTCCTCATTCTTAATGAGAAGCACACTGATTAGGGCTCCTCAAAGAAACTACTAATTTCAGGTTTCCAGCAGAGAATGTACAAAGTAAGCCTGGGACGTCTTGTTTGGTCAGAAGGCAAAGGATCTTTCAAAGATGAATGGAGTCATATCAAAAGGACGCACTAGCCCCTAGGAAGGGTCTCCCCCTGACCAAAATTGGGACAACTTGAGCATCAAAAGAATAAAGACTATAATTGATTGAAATCTTTTGAATATATAAAAATTCATGAGTTCAAAATAATACTTTTAAAAAAGAAAGTCAAAACAAAATTGTCACCATTACACCAAAACCTTACTTTGAAAATTGGTAATTAAAAGTTAAGAGTCAACCATTTATCTTGCCTTTCTAGTACTTCAGAGTAACCTTATAAATATTCCTAGTTGATTCTCCTTTTCCCCTAAAAACTTCAGCTAAGAAATACCATTTTATAAACGCTAATGAAATAATTAATTCGGACAACTATCTTCAGTGGAAGCTAAAGCCATTAGGTAAAAAGGTCATTGGGGAACTGGATAGTTACATCCAGTGCCAAAGTACCAAACCCCAAATTATTTACTAGTTGCAAGGAAAATGTTATTATAAAATGTTATTTTATAATGGAAAGATCAAGCTGAAATCCCCCTTATTTTAGCATCACTAAGAATGAGGCAATCAGACATTACGTGACTCCTAATACAATGCAATAAGTACAATGCAACAACATCACCTATGAAGCAGTTCCCCTAAAAATGTTTAACCTGAATCTATATAACTCTTTAGATCTAACATCCAGTTTATAGGAAATATAGAGGACAAAGAAACACTTCAAAGAAGCAATCAAGTCTGAATCTGAGTCGTTCTACCAGACAACAGGACTGGGCCCTTCAACATTTCAATTTGATGGGAAAAAAGGAAGGGGCTAATATTCTACAATCAAGATTAAAAGAGATTTTAGGAGATATAACAATAATATGTAATGAATGATCCTTGACTGGATTTTGGTTTGAACAAACTTGCCATAAAAGACATTTTCGGAAAATAGTGAAATTTGAATATGGACTGGAATATTAGATGCTATCAAGGAATAATTAGCCAGCCCTGTTGGTCTAGTGGTTAAGATTCAGCACTCTCACCACCAAGGCCCAGGTTCGTTTCCACGTCAGGGAACCACATCACCCATCTGTCAGTTGTCATCTGTGGTGGCTGGTGTTGCTGTGACTCTGAAAGCTGTGCCACCACTATTTCAAATACCAATAGGGCCACCCGTGGTGGACAGGTTTCAGTGGAACTCCCAGACTAAGACAGACTAGGAAGAAGGAGTTTGCCACCCACTTCTGAAAAAATTGGCCATGAAAACCCTATGAATAGCAGCAGAGCATTTTCTGATACAGTGCCAAAAGGCGAGAGGATGGCACAAAAAGACCAGGCAGGGTTCCGCTCTGCTGTACACTGGGTCACCAGGAGTCGAAACTGACTCAAAGGTACTAACAACAAAAAAAGGAATAATTATTAAATTTTAGATATGATAATAATGTGGTGATTAGTTAGGGAAATATCCTTGTTTTTCAGGGATGCATTCTAAAGAAATTTCATGATGTCAGTAATTTTAAGTTATTCATCATAAAATAGATGAAGCAAATATGCCAAAACGTTAACAATGATTACATCTATGTGATGGATATGGATAATCTTTATATCATTCTCTCTACTTTTATGGGCAATTGGACTTTAAACAGTGCAAGAAAAAGTGAAGAGTCTCTCTTCTATTAGATATTATTGTGTCTGCATATGATTCCAGGAATTGAGGCAGCCATCTCGATACCATCAGGAGAGCAAGCTTGAAGGGAAAAGCTGGCACGCTGAGGATGGAAGAGCAGGAAGATAGAAAACCTGGGTCCCTGATGACATTGCTGAGCCACTGAATTATCTAACCCTGAGCACCTACTGGGCTTCTTAAAAAGTGAAATAGCACATTTTTCTTATTATTTATGCCATTTTGAATTGTATTCAGGTGTTAATAGCCAAAAATACCCCAACTAATAATTCCTGAAAATCAAGTGCCCTGTTCTCACTTCTTTGAATGCTCTTCTTGAAGGCAGTTGCCTTGCTTGCTCCTTTACTTCCTTCAGGTCTCTGCTCAAATGCCACTTTCTCAGAGAACCCTAGTTTGACCACTCTGTATAAAATAGCAATCTCCCTTTGTTCAGGGTAAACTGAAAAACTGAAACTCTTCAGCAAGTTGAAGACTAGCCCTAGGATCCATGTTGACCCACCAATGTGCAAACACCTTAAAACATCCAAGAAAAAAATAATATCCTTCTTTAAATTTTCATAACTTTTACCCATTTCTTTTAACACTTATTTTATCATGTCTTATGAGTATTTGTGGACATATCTTATCTCTCCCACCAAATTCCATGTAGTAGTGTGCTGAAGCCAGTTTGTACAGCTCTTAGGAACCAAATGTGCATCTCCTTCTAACTCTGCTTTCAATGATGTCACGTCGGTAGCTTGAAATGGGCCATAGTGAGTGTATTTACACCATGAAAATCAGTAAGTGCCACGAATCAGGGCTTTTCCCCCCTGGAGAGCCAATTGTTAAACATATACCAGCACACAATGATTCCATGTCTTATTCACTTTATGGTCTTCAGATTACATGACACAGTGCCATTTATTTATTAATTCAACAAATATTTATTAAGAGCCAACTATGTGCCAGGCAAATGGTCCCAGCTCTTGGGAGTGCAACAGTGAATAAGATAGGTAAAGTCTCCTTCCTTTAGAGCTTACATTCTAAGGTGGGAAATGGGCAACAACAAATAAGCAAATAAATATATACTATGTCAAGTGCCGAAAAAGAATAAAAGCAGGGTGAGAGAACAGAGAGAGATTTGGGTTAGGTGAAGGGAGACTGCTATTTTATACAGGATAGTCAAGCTAGGCTTCTCAAAGACTGTGGCATTTGAACAGACTTGAAAGAAGTGAGAGAGTGGGCCATGTGAGTATCTGCAGGAAAAGTACTTGAAGAAGAGGGAACAGCAAGTGCAAGGACCTGGAGCTGAAAGTATTGCTGATGTGTTTGAGGAGCTGCAAGGAAGCCAAAGTACCTAGAACAGAGTGATAAAGAGGAAAAGTAGTAGACAATGGGTCATAGAGATAGCTAGACCAGATCATGTAAGCCTTGATAGACGCTTTAGATTTCATTCTAAGTGTGATGGAAAGCCAATGAAGACTTTGGACTGGGAAAGTGACGTGATATATTGTATTTTAAAGGGATCATTCTGGATGCTAGACTGTACGGGATTAAGGGAAGCAGCAAGGAGACTAGTTAGGAGACTACTGAACTAATCTAGGTGAGGTCTGGACAAATAGGACAACCAGATTCACTTGTTAGTTTGAACACAACACAATCAGGTCATTTATAAGGAGACACTGTTAACAGAATGGACCTAGAGAAACTCTTATGAGAACTGCAGGCAGGTGTGGAAGTGTGGAGATTCCAGGTCTCCCGGCTGAGTCCTGGAGCAACAGGGGACAGAGCGTCCTCTTACATAAACCCACCCAGGCATGAAGGCTTGCACACACTTGGCAAAGAACATATGCACATTCTCACAGGCACACAACAAGTAGAGTCTTGTCTCCTTTCCCTCCTTCACTCCTGAGCCATGTCCTGGGTCGACTAAGCCAACCAGAGGGATCAACCCACAATCCCTGGACCAGCCACTTCAGACTGAGCAATAATATGCTAATATAAAAATTTTCATTTGAAAGTTGCTAAGAGAGAAGATCTTAAAAGTTCTCACGACAAGAAAAAGAAAATTTGTAACTATGTGTGGTGATGGATGTTAACTAGACTTATTGTGGTAATCATTTCACAATATATACAAATAATGAATTATTATGTTGTACACCTGAAACCAATATAATGTTACACGTCAATTATATCTCGATATAAAAAAGTCACTTGAAAGGAGTCCTTTTTCTAAATGCCACAAAAGCCTAAAGGCTAGCAACCCCTAGTAGACAAGGGTGGTATATGTGGAGATGGTTAAGAAGTAGTCTGCTTTGGAAGGTAGAATAGACCGAACTTGTAAATGGGTTGGATGGGGTTGTGTTACTAGGAAAAGAGTCAAAGAATTGTCCAAGGCAAATGGATGAATATTAATGCCCTTTACTGAAATGGGAATGATTCGGTGAAGACTGGGTTTGGAGGGGGCGGAATTGAGTTCTCTTTTGGACATGTTAAGTTGGAGAATTCTATTATATAATCAAGCACCAACGTGCTTGAATAGGCAATTGAATATATTTGTCTGGATTTCAGAGGGTAGGTCACACCTAGAGACATATATTTGGAAACCAACAAAGTATAGTAAAGGTACTAAATAAATACTTTTTGAATGAACGACTGTACTTACAGGATTTGTGTATATATAACCCTATGAAGATTTTGGCTGAAGATAATCAGTGATATTCACAGTTTTTGGTAACTTCCACTATTAATTGTATAGGAGGAGTCCCAAATAAACTGAAAAATGTACTTACCTTCAAGGTGCTTACGACAGAGTTAAGGAAACAGGAGGAATACCCACACCAATTTTACAAAATAAAAAAATCAATAAAGGCATTGTGTAGTGAAAAATGTAACTATAAACTGAACCATAATCAACCTTAAATACTCTATTTTAGAATTTCAGAATTTCAAAACCTCTGTATAGAGAAATTCTGCATGATGTTTCAGGATTTCAAGTGCCTTTCACTCAGTAGTTCCCTAGCTTGGCTGCATATTGCAATCACCTGGGGAACTTTTAAAATGACTGAAGTCCCATCCCCAGAGATTCTGATTTAATTGGTCTTCGCTGTGGTCTGGGCATCAGGATTATAAACTGATGTGCAGTCAGGGTTGAAAACCACTGCTTTAATATAAAAGGTCTGTGGCTGAAGATGCTGGATAAGGTAACAAGAATTCCTTGATATATACATGAGGGAATGATCCAAATGTGTTTGACTAAATGTACCAATAAAACTACCATTAAATAGAGAGGAAAAAACATAAAAATTCAAACTATAAAGAGTTAAATTAATTATATCTGTAGTCAGTCTTTAAACATAAAAATAAATTAAGACTGACAGAATTGTTTGGTATCTCAAAAATGACTGAGATTCAATTTATCCAAGACTGTACTATTTCAGTAGCCAGATAAAATACTGTAACTAACAATAAAGAAATATAAATTAAAAGGTAATGGGTAGATTCCACTAATTCCAAGTAATGAGATAAAAGCTGGCCTGAATTTTAGAATATTTTAAAAGATATCCAGTTGTAGATCTTTCTCAAAATACAATAGATAGAATTAGACCAATAAATTGTTGCTTGACAAAGGCACCAGGAAACTTGCTTTTAATAAATAGTTGAGAATTATATTTAATCAGCATATGATTTGTTGACTCCAGAAGTGCCAGAAAATATTTAGAAAGCTTATTCTTTAAAATGGTTTGCTTGGTTAAGCAGTTTAAATATTAGTTCACTACAGTAATTTAGTTTGCCATAAAAGTGAGATTTCAAATCAGTGGTAGAAAGTTTCCTTTTAATAAATTGCATTAGGACAACTAACTAAACATATGGAAAAAAATAAAGCTGAATTCCTACCTCACACCTTACACCAAAATAAATTATTCATGAAACTAAAGTATAAATGCAGAAAATAAAATAATGAAAGATCTAGAAGAAATTTCTATTTAACTTGAGTGAATTTACTTTTAATCTTTGGGTGGGGAAGGGCTTCCTAAGAGAGATGCAAAATCCAGAATCCATAAAGTAAAACACTGATAAAACTGACAAAGAAATTATAAAATATCTTCATGGCAACAAAATATTACGATCAAAGAAAATCAAATGATAATCAACAAGCAGGGGAAAATATTTGTTAAAATAATAGGAAACGGCTTCTTTTCATTAATTTACACAATAAAAAAGGTGAAGATTTTTTTTAGTTTTATCAGTTTATGGATTTTTTTCTCATTGATGTGACAAGGGATATTTTATAAGCCATTACACACAAAATTATATGTTGCTACACTGTTTGGAATACTGGAAATACACTACTAAATCATACTCTAAGATAAATTATAGATTTATGATAGCAATGATTTATCCAGAATGTCTTTATATAACTTCTATAAACATTAGTTATAGCTCTAGGTGCAAAGGATGCAGTTGTGAACAAGCCAAAGTTCCTGCTTTAGGGTTTCAGGTTAATAGGGGAGATAATACCAGGTGATTACCATACAGTGTCATATGTAAAAGCAGAATGACGTGGGTGCTTACTGCCCACAGGTGAATTTTGTAGTGATTATTTTGTTTACTTGAAAATGTTTTTATTTCACTTTCATTTTTGAAGGGTATTTTTTTTGTATATAGAATTTTAGGCTGACAGCTTTCGTTCTTTCAGCTCTTTAAAGTTATCTGCTAGTATGCATTGTTTCTGATGAAAAGTCAGTGGTTGTTTTTTTCATTTCCCCTCGTATGTTTCCTTCCTTCCTTCCTTTTTACCTCCCTTCCTTCTTTCCTTACTTTCTTGAACTCCAACATTACTCAGCTACAGAATTTCCATTAAGCTCACAGCCCTCCAGTGGCTATTTTTGTCAGACTGATAGAGTTATGCATAGCTTAGTATTTTGCCAAAGATGCAAAGAGATACCTATATATTTTCTGGAACACCCTCCAAAATTTGCTGCGCAAATTCCTGGCCCCTCAGCAGCCCTCAGCTCCAATCACTGTTTATTCTATCTACTTGCTCTCTGTTTAGGCTCCTACTTTTCCATACTATAGTTTGGAAAGTGTCTCCAGATAGGAACTAGAGTGAATGGGGAGCTCAACTCATGTGTCTTCCTTCTCTCAAGTATCATAACCATGTTTGATGATTTGTAGTCCAGTGTGTGAAAACAGTTGCTTCATATATTGTGTCCAGTTTCATAATTGTTTATAGTGGGAAGATAAGTTCTACACCCATTTTTTTCATCTTGGCTGGAACTGGAAATTGTACTCATCTTTTTGTTGGCACAATGAAATTTGTTTTTTAGAATTTCCATTTAGAAAAATGCTATTTAAAAAGCATTTCACTTAATTCCACCTTTTTAAAAATTGCTTTTTTTGTTTGTTTTTTGTTGAATGATCTTATAGAAAAATAGGTAAAGAATATGAATAGAAATTTAAACAAGGGAATACAATCAATTCCATAGTGAAAGATGCTTTATCTCAGTATAAATACATTTATAAATATAAATAAAACATCAGTGCAATTACGTTTAATCCATACCAGATTTGACAAATTAAAAGCTATATAAAATCCAATGCTGCTTTTCTGGTTCTAGGGTAAGATAGAGTAGATGTACTTTTCCCAATTCTTCCCACTAAGTATAGCTAAACACTCTGAACATTACGTATAAAGCAAACATAAGACTCTGAAATGTGGTGAAAAGCAAACAGACTAGCCAGAGACCTTAGGACCCAAGAAACAACCTGGAAGTAAGTTCCCTGGGTTTTCTTTTCACTTAATATATCCTGTACTGGGTGATAGAGAAGCCAGTAACCCAGAAATGCCAATGGGCACAGACAAAAAAAGCTGCAAGAAAAGCCTACACTCTCTAGCCAAAGGACAAGGAAAAAGGCAGCCTGGCAAGACAGAAAGCTCTTAGACAATAATCACCCAAATCTAGCCAAACATCACAAACAACTCTCATCCCATCACCACCCCCATCAGCAAAGGCTTCATAGGTAGCCTAGACTTTGATGCTTGCCTGGCAGTAACAAGGTGCCCCTTTTTCCCAACTGGAGCAGTGTTAGAGAAGCCTGGGTGGGGAGCTAGGACTTTCATCCCCACTGGATAATAATGAACCTCACCCCACTCCATGTGGTGTCAGTGGTTGCCCATGTGGGGAGCATTAACAAAACACCTTGCTCCCTCTCAGAAAGGGGAGTGTTGGTGGGGGTGCCTAATGGGAAGCTTGAACTTTCACGCCTGCCCACAAGTAATGAGGTGTCCCTCTCCCACATGGTGTCAAAAGAGACTAAGTAGGGAACCAGGATTTCTACCTTCACCTGGCAATAATGAGGTGGCATGCCTGTTCACTCGCCTGCACAGGGTCAAAGGAGGCCTGCAAAAACACAGATTTAAGTGAGACCTAAAGTCTCACAAATAATATCTAAAATGCCCATGATACAATGGAAAATTACTTGTCATATCAAGAACAAGAAAAATCTCAACTTGAATGATATGACAATTGACAGACACCAACATTGAATGGCAGGGACATTAGACTTATATAACAAGAATTTTAAAGTAGCCATCATAAAAATGCAATTACGAACACATTTGAAACAAATGACAAAAGAGAAAGTCTCAGCAAAGAAATGGAAGTTACATGAGGAAGAGCCAAATAGAAATTTTACAACCAAAAAATACAACAATCTATAAGATAAAAACTCACTGGATGGGTTCAAAAGCAGAACAGAAATGACAGAATAAAGAATTAGCAAACTTGAAGATGAACAATAGAAATTACTGCTTCTGAACAATAGAGAGAAAATAGACTGAAAGAAAAAAATGAACAGAGCCTCAGGGAGCAGCGGGACTATTAAAAAGATCTAATATCTTGGTCATTGGAGTCTTAGAAGGAGTAGAAAAAGAAGGTGGGGCAGAAAAGTTATTCAAAGAAAGAATGGAAGAAAATTTCCCAAGTTTAGGAAAATACATAAGCCTACAGATTCAAGAATCTGAGTTAATCCTAAAGAGGAAAAGCCCAATCAAATCCACGCATAGACACATCATAATCTAACTCCTGAAAACTAAAGACAAGGAAAAGAAATTGAAAGCAGCAACAGGGAAACAATATCCTTAAGAGAAAAGCAACTTAAATGACAGCAGATCTCACATCAGAAACCATGGAGGGCAAGGAGGTGTGGGTATGACTATAATGGGGTAGGATGAGAAAGATCTTTGTGTTGATGCAATAGTTCTGTATCTTGATTGTGGTGGTATTTACACAAATCTACACATGTGATAGAACTATACACATACATGGTACCAATATCAGTTTCCTGGTTTTCATATTTTACTATAGTTTTGAAGAGGTAAATGATGGGAGAAATGGTAAAGGGTACACAGATCCTGTCTTATTATTAATTGTTTATAATTGTTACATATTCCTCATGGATTAAGCCTTTTATCATTATAAAATGTCTTTCTTTGTAGTAACAATTTTTGTCATGAAGTATATTTTATCTTATATTAGTATAGCCACTATACTAATATTAATATTAGTATGATAAAATTATACTAGTTTTTAATAGCAAAAATATTAAAGTGTATTGTGGAGTTTCTAGCATATGTAGAAGTACAATATATGACAACAATAGCACAAAGGATGGGATGGATATAAATGGAATTATATTGTAAGTTTCTTACTATATCTGAAGTGGTATAATATTAACCCAAGGTAGACTGCAATAAGTTAAGGTTGCATATTGAAATCCATAAAGGACACACTTAAAAAAATAATAAAAAGAAGTAAGGTTTTAAAAGCTAATAGAGTAGAATAGAATGTTAAAAAATAAAAGTCAGTGGGGCTGGCCCAGTGGTGTAGTGGTCAAGTTCTCACGCTTCACTTTGGTGGGCCTGGGTTCGTGGGTTTGCATCCCAGGCACGGACCTACACACCGCTCATCAAGCCATGCTGTGGTGGTGTCCACATACAAAATAGAGGAAGATTGGCACAGATGTTAGCTCAGGGACAATCTTCCTCAGCAAAAAGAGGAAGATTGGCAACAGATGTTAACTCGGAGCCAATCTTCCTCACCAAAAAAATAAATAAATAAAAAATTAAAATTAAAAAGCTTCAATTAACTTAGAGGAGATAGGAAAAGAGAAACAAAGGAAGGAAGAATGGTGGAGACAAATAGACAAACATCAAGATGCTAAACTTAAATCCAACCATACTAAAAATTGCATTAAATAAAAATGAACTAAGCACTTCAATTAAAGGACGGAGGTTGTCAGACTAGACTTTTTTTTAAAAGCAAGATCCAACTATATGGTATCTATAAGAGACAACTTTAAACATAAAGACACAAACTCTATAAAACTAAAGGGATAAGAAAAGACATACCACACAAACAATAAGCTCTATTAAAGTCAGACAAAGTAGATTTTAAGACAAGTTTTGCTAAAGACAAAAAAGTTCATTTCACAATGATAAAAACATTCTTTAAAAAGATACAATTCTAAATTGCTATGCACCTAACAATAGAGCTTCAAAATGTATGAAGCAAAAATTGACCAAACTAAAGGCATAGAAGATTTGAATACTATCAACCAACTTGATCTAATGAACATTTATAGAACACTGCACCCAACAAATGCAGAAAAACAATTCTTTTCAAGTGTACAGGAAACGTTCACCAAGATATGCTGTGCTATAAAGCAAGTCTCAATATATTTCAAAAGATAGAAATCAAACAGAACTTATTTTCTGACCACAGTAGAATTAATTTAAAAATCAATAACAAAGAGACATTAGAGAATCTCCAATATTTGGAAATTAAGACTTATCTTCTAAAGAAGCCATGAGTTAAAGAAGAAACCACTAAAAAATTAGAAAATATTTTTAACTATATGATAATAAAAACACAACAGTCAAAATTTGTAGGATTTATCAAAAGCAGTATTTAGAAGGAAACTTATAGCTTTAAAATGCTTATATTAGGAAAAAAGAAAGCCTCCACATTAGGAAGGTAGAATTTAAAATGAGCAAACAAAATCCAAAGTAAGTTGAAGACAAAAACTAATTAAAATAAAAGAGGAAATCAATAAAATAGAAAACAAAAAAACAAAAGCTAAACAGTGCCTCTCTAAACAATTAACAAAATTGATAAACCTCTAGCTGGGCTGATAGAGAAAAAAACAGAGAAAACATAAATTACCAACATCAGGAATGAAAGTGAGGACATCACTACAGATACTAAAAGTATTAAAAGGACAATAAGGGAATAATTGAACAACTTTATGCCAATAAATTTGACAAAAAAGATGAAATCAACAAAACTCTTTGAAAAACAAAATAACAAAATTTATAGTTTATAAAAACCAACAAAAGAAACTGAAAATCTGAATAGCCCTATATCTTTTAAAGAAATTATAAACTTTCCTAGAATGAAAACTAAAGGCAAGATTGGCTTCACCTCTGAGTCCTATCAAACATTTAAGAAAGAATCATAGCAATCTTACACAAAATCTTTCAGAAAACCTAGAAGGAAGAAACTTTCCAATTTGATTTACAAGGCCAGAATGACCTTGATACCAAAACCAGTCTGTAGGGTATACTTGACTATATTTGCTTCAGGCCACTGCTTGTCTATAAATTTCAAACCAATATGGATAAACCCAACGCAAACTCCATGAAGCCAATGTAATTTTTTTCCAGCCCCGGCAAGCAACGCTTTAAAAGCAATTATAAAGCTGTTGGTCATGACATTTGACTTGACCAGAAAACAGTGCCACTGGGAGCAACAGTAATACCACTTTATGACTTTCCCATAATTCAGTCATTAGATTTTAAAGAAATCATTTGTTCCAAACAACAGAACCACCAAAAAGCCTTATCCACACCAGAGGCCCAGAAATTAGTGTAAAAGTTAGTGAGTTTTTCTTACACCTTTTACAGAAATTACACTTAAGCAACTAAACTAGCTTACCCAAGATGACTGTTACATGCAAACCAAGCCGAAAGTCAGCTTTGCATCAGAAATAAGTTACAGGCATTTCCTATGTAATTCTCCTAAGCTGTACAGGAGAAATTCCGACAGCAACGAACTTCCCTTCCAAATAAATGACAAAGCTTGGCCCTTAGCAATGACTCCACTGCAACCAAGAGTAGCTACTCCATAAGCATCAAAACACCTCAAAGGTGGACACTCACTGTACTATGACACTCTAATTGTATTTTGACAATATATCAAAAAGAGATTTCACAAAGGCCTCTCTTTGCATTGACAAGAGATTCATACTGGAGGAGCAAACAGTACATACCTCGTTGAACTGTTTGTGTCTGACTGGTGTTTTGGGTAGTGTGATGAAATGTGATTTCGACTACTTTTCCTTGCATAAGTTTTAAGCATAACCATGTAAGAGGCCTACAGGGAGCCAGCTAGAAGGTGTTTGTCAAAGAAGCAAAAGAGTATTTACGTATTTGTATGTGTGTTTGTTTACTGCAGCATAGCTATTTCCCTTTTAGGTTCTGAAAATTTTTAAATTCAAAGACAAAAAATGACTACCTGTAATTCTAGCCTTTGAACAGGAAATTGTCTGGAATTTCTTTGGCAAAGTGCTTTTACAAGAAGTATCTTATAAAAGATTAGGTTAAAAGTGATGGAACCAATCCCAAATTCCACACCTAGGAATTTGCTGCAAGGAACATTTTGGAGATGCAAAAAAGATTTACATACAAGAATATCTACTGCAGTTTTAGTTAAAATAGAAACTCATTAATACTAGCCTAGATGGCTAAAATTAGAATAACTTAGATTAACCATATGATAAAAAAATGCAGCCATTAAAAAGCATGCCTCAGAAGGGTGTATATATATATATATCCTTTTAAATGGCTGTACACATATACTGGATATATATAGCATGCTTCTTAATGGCTGCATATATATATAGAGAGAGAGAGAGGCATAGTTTTCCCAAAAACTTCATGTCTACCAAGAACCTGTGAATGTGACCTTATTTGGAAGTATAATCTTTGCAGATATAATAAAGTTATTATGAGGTCATATTGGATTAGGGGAATTTGGACACAGACACATAAGGAGGATGCCATGTGAAGACAGAGGTAGAGACTGGCGTGATGTGTCTACTAGAAGCTAGGAAAGAAGCATGGGACAGTTTTTCACTCAGAGTTTCCAGAAGGAAGCAGCACTGCTCACACCTTGATTTCTTATTTCCAGCCCCTAGAATTGTGAGAGAATGAATTTCTTTTGCTTTGAGCCAACCAGTTTGTAATTTGTTATTGTTGTCCTAGGAAACAAATACTATGTATATATACCATTACAATATAAAGTTTTAAAAGTACATTACAAAAACGCATGTATAGATGATCATAATGTTGTTAAAATACGGATGTATATCTATCATGGAGTAGACATCAACAAGGTTAAATGTCTAGCTCTCCTCACCTCTCCATGTTCTGCTCTTTCCAATCCCATCTACACTGTGGCAGAAGCAGCCATGTTATCATACTTGATTGATCCAGAAGAGGGCACCTGACCTAAACTGGGCCAATGAGCCCCTTCCTCAGGATTTTTGGATTAGTAATGGAGAATCATGCATTTCTAGTAGCTGAAATTGTAAGAAAATCTACAAATGTAGAATGATCTGCACCCAGGTTCTTCACATTTAGATGAAGATGGTCTGCAGAAAGAAGAGAGATGAGAGATGGGGGAAAAGTCTTTAGAGTATTCAAGTTTTTCTGGAAGACCATCTCTGTCATATCATTCCATCATTCTTTCCTTGAATTCCATCAATTAACAGGTATTCTCTGAGTAAGTTCCAATTTCTGAAGCAAGTTGGAGTTGCTTTAGAAGTTCTAAAATTCTGTCCCTTGCACCAAAAAGTATCCTAACACTCATAGAAAACAATATTGAAAGTGCAATAAAATTGCATGAGGTAATCACTAAAATATTTTATTTACCCCAAAGTTTAACAAATATTGCAAGGATTGTAGCAAAGATAAAACCCTGTTAAAGGCAAAGTTACTTATTTCTCCAAGTTCAAATTTAATAAAGGCCCTATCCTTGGTGTAAAATTTCTAGTCTTCCTCTAGGTACCAGAGAAGTTAAACTGATATAAAAAGCACGACTGTGAGGGAAAAGGAAATGTGCCTTTTAAGGAGAATATGGTATTTATAAAGAGAAGCTAGCCTTCCCTCCACCTTATAGAAGGGGAGACTTGACATATTCCTGTCCTTGAAACTAAAGTGGGGAGGGGGAGAAAAATAATTGTTTTTCAAGTTAGTGGATTCTGAAATAAGGGGGATCTGAAGTGCTGAAAGATGGTGTCATGGTATGACCAGGTAGAAAGTAGGCCAGGGCTGCTCGCTTGAAGTTCTCAGGTCTCAAAAGATGTATAGAAATTGGAACATACCAATGTCACCAGAACTGAGGACATGAATGAGAGAAGAGAGATGGGGTCTATTTGCTTTCTGTGAAGTGGAGCAACATGAGCCAAAGAAGAGTATCTGAGAAAAAAGGCATAAGGTCGCCAGCCAGACGATCTAGTTGAAATTCCAAAGGCACCACCAAAGACTAAGAAAAGTTCTTAGAATTGAGCTCCCCTCGAGCAGGCCTGTTAGGGACACCATCAGTTCATGCTAGGCTTCCAAATGAGACAGATTACTGGGGTGACACACAGAAAGCACTATCACTCTTCCTACTACCAAAAGCTTTGCAGCACATGTGCAGGAAAAGCAGTTGTGACCACAATAAAGAAGACAGTCAAATTGTCATGGGCAATCATACAAGAAAACATTTGGGTTTTTTTTCCTGTCTCTCCACCCAAGTCCAGCACCAGAGGGGCAAACACAGAAAAGAGGACAGGAATGTGCACCTCTGTATTCACTATATATTTAGAAAAATTAATGTTATTTCAAGAAAAGAATGAAGCCACATCCAAATACTCAAAATTCTTAACTGCTTTCACAATATTCACCTCCTCATTCCCATAAAGGAACCTTTGGACTTGGGAGAGTGTTCATTAGAATAAACCAAAGAACCTACCTCTTTATGTCTCATATGATTCTTAAATGACTAAAACTATTTGGTGTCAGGAATTACACATTATAAAGAATAAACTAGATACAGAGCAAGAAGTGTAAAACAATGTTAATGCAGAGAATGAGTAAATGTATAAAGGTCACTTCAACAGATGCAGAAAAATTATTTGACAAAATTCAACATCTATTCATGGTGTAGGGGGATAGACTCAGCAAAGCAGGAATAGAAACATCCTCAATCTGATAAAAGGCATCCACAAAAAACCTGCAACTATCATACTGACTGGTAAATGGCAGGAGCTCAGCTAAGCTAGAGAGATCTGAGCTGCCAGGTGTCTAAGACAATTTTTTTAAAAGCCCAAAGTGAAAGTAACAATAAAGCTTTTAACTAGTTAGTGCAATAGTATAAGCAAAAGGCTAAAACTGGAAAAAGTACTGACTTCCCCCACCCCCACACCCTCACTTCTATTTTTCCCACCAGTTGAGGGTCAGGTAGATCAGCACAGATGTGGGAGAGGGTAGTCTCACTGTTGAGGGATCTCAAAGAAAAGCTTCTGGCAGTGTTATGGACTTGAGCCAGGGGGAGAAAGAAAGGGGAGGGCTATGTGTGAAAAAGTACTGAGTACTGAGTCAGAGTGGGGAAAGGCGTCTTCAAGTTTTCCCCTTACCCAACCCCAAAAGAGGCCTTCACAGAGGCTCCTGAGGAAAGCCTTGTCCAAAGGGTGCCTGAGCTAAGAATGAAGATATGTGTAAGGACATGGCCAACCAGAGGGATCTGAGTCCTTGACCACAACTCCCTTCAGAGACTACAGTGCAATCTGGTGTTGGGAGGGCATTTCCCCTGTGAAGTGTGCCAGGTAAAGCCTTTGTAATTTCCTATGATCAGACTTGATAAATTGTATGCAGATTCTTTGGCCAGGAGCCAGACTCCTCAGTGAAAGACTGAATGCCTTCCCCCTAAGATTAAGAATAAGGCAAGTCTTACTACTTCTAATAAACACCATACTGGAATTCCTAGCCAGTGCAATCAGGAGAGAAAAAGGAAATGAAAGGCATATAGGTTCACAGAAGACGTTATTATCTATATAGAAAATCACAAAGAATCTACAAATAAGTTGCTAGAACTAACAAGTGACCTTAGCAAGTGACCTTGCAGTATAAGATGTCAACATACAAAATTCAATTGTATTTCTTCTTTTTTTAAAGATTTTATTCTTTTCCTTTTTCTCCCCAAAGCCCCCTGGTACATAGTTGTGTACTTTTACTTGTGGGTCCTTCTAGTTGTGGCATGTGGGATGCTGCCTCAGCATAGCCCGATGAGTGGTGCCGTGTCTGCGCCCCGGATTCGAACTGGGGAAACCCTGGCCACCGAAGTGGAGTGTACGAACCCAACCGCTCGGCCATGGGGCCAGCCCCTCAATTGTATTTCTATATTCCAGCAATGAACAATTGAAATAAAGTTTTAAAAATACTATTTACAACAACATCAAATAAACCATAAAATACTTCAGTATAAATCTCACAAAATAAGTGAAGATATGTATGGTAAAATCTACAAAACACTGATGGAAGAAATCAAGGCAGATGTAAAAATGAGTTATATAAATCAGATATAGTTTTAATAGATTAGAAGACTGAATATTGTTAAGATAGCCACTCTCCCTAAATTCATCTATAGACAAATGTAATCTCAAAAAAATCCCAGCAGGATTTTTATAGAAATCAGCGAGTTGATTCTAAAACATTTATGGAAAGGGAAAGGAATCAGAGTAGCCAAAATAGTTTTGAAAAAGAACCAAATTGGAGGACTCACACTACTTGATTAACTGACTTACTATAAATAAAGTAATCAACATAGTGTGCTATTGGTGAAAGAACAGGCACACAGATAAATGGAACAGAACAGAGACCAGAAACATACTCACCTATATATGGTCAATTGATTTTCAACAAAAGTGCAAATGAAACTCAACAGAGAAAGAATAGTGTATTTGACAAATTATGCTGGAACACTTGGACATCTGTATGTTCCAAAAAAAAAAAAAAAGAAAGAGAGAGAGAGAAAGAAAGAGAGAGAGAGATCGAGAGAGAGAGGGAAGGAAAGAGAAAGAAAGAGAAGGAAGGGAGGGAGGGAAGAAAGGAAGGAAGGAAGAATGAAAGAAAGAGAGAGAAAGAAACCTCCTTTAGTCCATACTTCACATCATACACAAAAATTAGCTCATAATGGGTCATAAACCTAAATGTAAAGCCTAAAGCTATAAATATTCTAGAAGAAAATATAGGAGAATATCTTTGTGGCCTTGAGTTAGGCAAACAGTTCTTATATACAATACCAAAATTAAGACATGTAAAAGAAAAAATTAATAAATTGTACTTTATCAAAATTAAAAACTTCTACTATGCTGAAGACATTAAGGTAAGAACCAACAAGCCACAGAAGAAAATATTTGCAAAACATATCTGATAAAGGACTTGTCTCCAGAATATATAAAGAACTCTCAAAACCTATCAATAAAAAACATACAACTGAATAAGAAATAGGTCAATGATTTGACAACACTCTACCAAAAAAGATATGTGGATAGTGAAAAAATACATGCAAAGATGTTCAACATCATTAGTTGAAAATGCAAATCTAAAGCACAATGAGATAACATTACAAATCTATTACAATGGTTAAAATTAAGAAAATTAACTCTACCAAGCACTAGTGAGGATGTAGAGTAACTGGAACTCTCATACATTGCTAGTGGGAATGCAAAATGGTACAGTCATAGTGGATCACACAGTATGTAGCCTTTCAAGGCTGCCTTCTTTCAGTTAGCATAATGCATTTGAGATTCATTTATGTTGTTGCCTGCATCTGTAGTTAGTTGCTTTTTGTTGCTGAGTAGTATTCCATTTTATGGATGTACCAGTTTCATTATCCATTCTCCTTTTGAAGGACATTTGAGTTGTTTTCAATTTGGGGCAATTATGAATAATGCTACTATAAACATTCAGGTACAGGTTTTTATGTTAACTTAAGTTTTGATTTCTTGAGAGTAAATACTTAGGAGTGGGATTGCTGAGTCATATGGTAAGTGTATATTTAACTTTAGAAGAAACTGCCCAACTGTTTTTATAGAGGCTGTGCCAAAATGGCAAAGCTATAGGGACAGAAAACAGACTAGTGGTTGCCAGAGGCTGGGGTGGAGGGAAGGGTTGGCTACAAATGGCCACAAGGTAATTACGTGGGTGATGTAACTACTCTATAGCTTGACTGTGGTGGTCGTTACACGACTGTATGTGTTTGTCAACACTTATAAAACTACACGCTGAAAAGAGTAAGTTTTGTCTATGTAAATTACACCTCAATAAACCTGAATAAAAACCATTCACATAGAAGGAATGCATGGAAATCTTAGGACATCCTTTGCCATATTTAAACCAAAGATCTCAGATAGCAGATGGCTTCCCATTGCCTTCAGGATAAAAATCTAACTTCCTTAATGGGATGTACATGGCTTTTAACCATCAGGCCACAGCCTACTTCTAGGAGGTAGGCATTAGTTCCATTTGGGTCTCATCTCAACAATGACTACCAAAATTTAGGTATTTCCATATTTTTTTAGCTTGTTTTTGGCACTTCCCATCCAATTCCACTGACTTCTGAAGTCATAATTTTCCTGCTTCAATACCTAGACCCTACCAAGTCTTCTTACTCAGCCTTGACATACAGCTCAGCAACAGACCACTTGGCAGGGTCCCCATGCACAAGCAGCCAAGGGAAGGGACCTCGCCTTCCCAGCCTGGCCTCAGGGGACTGAACCAGACATAAACATAGGTATATATGCACTAGCACATGTTTCCTGTAACATTTGGTTTTTTTGAGGAAGATTAGCCCTGAGCTAACTACTGCCAATCCTCCTCTTTTTGCTGAGGAATACTGGCCCTGAGCTAACATCTGTGCCCATCTTCCTCTACTTTATATGTGGGACGCCTGCCACAGCATGGCCTTTGCCAAGCAGTGCCATGTCCACACCCGGGATCCGAACAGGCGAATCCCGGACCACCAAGAAGCGGAACATGCGCTCTTAACCACTGTGCCACCAGGCCGGCCCCTCCTATAACATTTTTCTGAAGCTCTTTACAGATGACCTAAGTCCTTTTATTCTTGCTGCTGATTCAAGTATAGCATAGCGTGACATCCCTATTGCTAGAGAACGCAGTAAGTCTGATTAACAGCAGCAAAACTAGGAGCAGCGGGGAGCCTGGATGTAGCACTCACAGGCTCATGCAGCAGTTTTTGTAAAATTGGATCCACCAAATGTTTGTCACAGCGTAGATAGAAGGAACTTTACTATCATATCCATGTTTGGACCCTAAATTCTAATATCACTCTCAGCAGTTTGAGTACATCATTCCGTTTCTAGAAAAGCAAGCTTTGCATCCCTGATTTTACCAAAGAAAAACTTTTCAGAACAGAAGAAACAATGATAAGACAGATTCTAAAGAAAATAATTTTAAATACATGTTCAAAGTACTTCTTGCTGGTGTTAAAAATAGCAAAGATGGCTCAAAATGAAGTGAAGATAAGCCTCTCAAAGACATATGGTTTTAGCAAAGCAGTCCTTGACAACGGTTTCAAATGCTTGGGGGTCTTTCTCAATTATTTCTGACTTCAGAGTCGTCCACATTCCATGCTAAAATTAGACCTCTGCTTAAGTATGCTTATCACTGCACATGTTTTAAAAATTAAAAATGTTCTCTTTTTTCGATGTAAACCAACCTATCCCATTAAGCGATTGAGTTTTGCTTCCTGAAAACTCTTTCTTTGGTTTTCTGGGACTTCACTTCTCCTCATTCTTTTCTTATATTTATAAGCAACTTCTCAGTCCATCTTCTAGTGATTCTTAACTGAGCTTGGGGCACGTCCCTCCCACTCCCTATCCGGGTGGAAATCATCCTGTAGTTAGCAACATCAGACAGAGTGTTGCGCATAAGAAAAACATGGAGACAGAAAAAGTTTGGAGAGCTCTGCTCTGCACTCAACCCCTCAAACATTCCATCTACCCCTCTGGTTTTAACTATTCCCTGATTTTTAAACATATGTCTCTACTCCAGACTCATTTTTTGAGCTCCAGGGTTATCTAGTAGTCTAGCTATCTGTCAGGGGTGCCACAACTTCAAAGAATCCAAAAGTAAACTCATCCTTTCTCCTCCTCCATTTTCCCAACATCTTCTCTTTTGTATACTCCATATCTTAGCAGTAATTTCTCAGACATTAAGTCTTGCCAATTCTAACTCCTAATTATCTCTTGAATCTGCCTCTTTCTCTTCATTCTCACTACTATAGCCTTAGTTCAGGCTGTTTTTAGCTCTTGTGTGGGCAATTTCCGTAGCAACTAGTTACTTTCCCTACCTCCAACCTCACAGACACACAACTCCACTCCTCCCTTCCAATGCATCCCTTACATTCCTGCCAAAAAGGTCTTGGCAAAATGCAGACTTGATCATATCTCTTCCCTAGGTAACATTCTCTAGCAGCTTTCATTGTCTATGGGATAAAAACCAATTTCCTTAGCAGGAGATATTGGACCTTTTACAAATTGGCTTCTACCTACTTGCCATCTCTTTATCTCCTATTCAACCTTCAAAACCCAACTCAGATGTCAACTCCTCTATGAAGCTCTCCCAATCAACCCCTCCTCCTACAGTCAAGTTGTGCCCTCCTTTCTTGATGTCATGTACCTAATATCCTTATCATTGCTAAAATAAATTATAATTAACTTGTGTATAGGTGTTACTCATCTAAGAAATGAACTCTGTAAGGAAACAGATTATTTATTGTTCCTATCTATATACTTAGCACTTGTTCTCAATTACCAGATGGTGAATGGATGAATGATTAAAATGGAGAAGAAATAAATTAGTGAGCCATCAATGGTTGTTTGTTTTTCTAAACATTCCAACTAGATTTCCTAATTGTCTCAAATGAAAAAGTTCCTGCTAGCCATGCTTGTTTGAGCAATTGAAACTGCTATGTTGGCATCTATTGTGACAATAACTATAAAACAAAAATAAAACCTTGTTACATATCTGGTGCTCTGAGTAATAACCTTGAAAACAGGCCATGAAATTTCCCCATTAAAAAAAAAATCCCAATGATAAGGTCTCTGCCATAGTAATAAAATTCTGGTAAACACCGTGACCATTTATTTAGAAGAAGAATGAATTTGCAGCCTCAAGTGTTAGAGTCTAATGGAGAAGGAGTCAATACAGCCAAGAAAATCCCTGCTCCATTTAAAGGGACTAAAAACTTTATCACCCTGGAATATTCCAGGTCAAATTCGAGATGGATCATTCTTTGACATTTTAATAGGTGCAAATTAAGTATGGTGATGGGTACATTTCACACAAAGTGAGATCTTCTGCAATCAGACCACAAGAAAGCTCTTTTTTTAAATAAAAACTTGGATTGAGTACCTTTATACTCACATATATATGCACAGATATTGAATGGACTCAGATGAGAGAACTGCAAAGCTAATCTGTTCAGATAAAAGGATGAGTCAAAGAGAGACAATTACCACTGTTGTTTTTCAGAGTAAGTTAGTTTTGTCATTTCTGCTGTCTGTCATCATTTTGGGGCAATGAGGATAGAGACCAGGGAAATCTCTAACAAGCTTGGAGCCCCTGCTCAGCTACATCTAACTTAGACCTGACCCACACTGACCAGAGAAACAGAAGAATTTGTCCGAACATTTAAAATACCACAGAGATAATGGAAACCGAAGCCAAATTTCAGTCATTGCCCCAAAAGAGTGATAATGTCATGCAATACTGACACGTCCCTGAAATTGTAAAGCAATTAGATATTTGTGAAAAATTGAGCTTTTTCTGTTTGGCTCAAGTTCTGTTATTTTATCTCTTCCTACAGCTCAATCTAATTTTATCTACTTCTATTTCCAAAATCAATGGTAACCAAGTGTTTCAGTCAGGGTCCCAATGGATTGGCACACTCAAATTAGGTTAATTTGAGTAGGATTTATTTTAAAAGGAACTCTTTTAAAAGGTGTGGGCAAGATGCAGAGGAACCACAAGTAGCCCATGGATAATAATATAAAGGCAGTTACTACCCCTAGGCCAAAAGGGAAGAGCGAAGGGAGCAGTTTCCAGAATCCAAAAGGAGAGAGTTGTGTGAAGGGCACTGATCTCGAGTAGAAGTTCTCAGCCTGCCCAAGGTAACCTTGCAGTGAGGGAGCCAGGAGATAAATACCTGATCTCACTCACTCTGTGACCTTCTGCTGGGGCCACCATGGGCTGAACCTACCTGGAAGCCAGAGGACAGGGAACACCTTGATGAGATCCCTCCAGGCCAGCACCCCATGGCAGAAAGCAAAGATGAAAGGAGCATGGCTCTGGAAGGACAAATGAAAACTATCCAAGACTCCATGTTTTAGGAGGAAACAGTTTTTTTCCCAATCATCATCTACCTCTATTGAGTGACTACGGTATGCAATGTACAGTTAATTATAAGAACATGGTCGGGATGGGGTAAAAGAGGTTGAAGATAGAGGGAGGAGAGTCACAAAGGAAGAAAAAACTCTTCCCACAAGAAATTAAAATGAAAACATGTTTCTAACTGTGGCAAAATTCATTCAATTATAATATTTACAAGTAAAAAATTGACTCCAGAAT
This sequence comes from Equus quagga, assembly GCF_021613505.1. NCBI lineage: Eukaryota > Metazoa > Chordata > Mammalia > Perissodactyla > Equidae > Equus > Equus quagga. Next base: position 104,506,178 of record NC_060276.1, on the reverse strand, counting down.
GTGGTCTGTGAAGCAGCAGCCTCAGCATCATCTTGGAGATTATTAGAAACACAAAATCTCAGGCCATACCCCCAACCACTGACTCAGAAGCTGATTTTTTTTAAAGCTTTTATTTTTTTCCTTTTTCTCCCCAAAGCCCCCCGGTACATAGTTGTATATTCTTCGTTGTGGGCCTTCTATAGTTGTGGCATGTGGGACGCCGCCTCAGCGTGGCTCGATGAGCAGTGCCATGTCCGCGCCCAGGATTTGAACTGACAAAACACTGGGCCACCTGCAGCAGAGCACACGGACTTAACCACTCAGCCACGGGGCCAGCCCCATCAGAAACTGATTTTTAACCAGATCCCCAGGTACCTGTTATGCACATGAAAGTTTAGGAAACACTGCTATAAGGATTCCCTAGAGTTATTCGGGGTAATAAGAGAAGTTTAGAGTAATTAAAGCTAGTGGGATTTAATAGGGAAAGGTTCATTTGAGAAAGATATTAAAATAGTATTTTATAGAAAACACGGTTTTTAATTTCATCATAAAGTCATAAAGCAAATAAAGTTAATCAGTAACTGAATATATAATATTCAAGAAACAATATAGTCAAAAACTGATACTAAACATTGTTCCATTAATACAAAGTTACTTCACAATAAAATAAAATTCTTATGCTACATAAATTCTCTAAAGATCTAAATGAAGGAAAAGGCCAGGCTGATTTCAATTGGAAAGCTGCCGCCTCAGTTTTGTGCTTTGCTGTCTTTCTCTTCCTAATACTATTTTCCTTTCTATTTCAGGCTGAACTCTGGCACTTAATGGGTGTACAGTAAATATTTTTTGATTGATTGAAGCCCAACTGTTTTAAAATTGTGTGCTAAACTGTAATAATAGACCAGCATAAAAAAAAAAAAAATCTAGCTGTAGATTTCTACTTAAGAGAACAGCACCATCTAGTGTTCCCACAGGAAGGTACCATCTCCTATCCACTATATGTTTACCGACCAGTATGAGAAAATTGTACGGCCAAAGTTAACCATTCTGCCACGTCTTTCTATCTTACTACACCTTTAACAAAGTTGTCAGGATTATTTCAGTTTACTTTTCCCGTGCATCAGTTCCATCTTTGAAATAGCAGGAGTACCTTCATTTACTACTGAAAGAGCTTTCCCTCAACATCTGTGCAGCCCAGTGCACATCCTCTTACCTCAATCCTTAGCAACTCGCTGCATGCCACTCCATTTTCCAACTTCCAGAATCTGTGTGCCTATGCCTGAGGGCTTTCTCAGGCCACCAAAGCCCACCTTGCTGCTCTCACAGCAGGCCAGATTCACCCTGCTCCTAGAAGTCCCCAACCAATGACTAATGGGAGTTGGTGTATAAATCTCCCAGCTCCCTCACCCCTCAGAAAGGAGGCTCTGATTCCTAGAGTTTTCTCATGAGACTAAGTGTCAATCACTCACAGTGGTGGCTTTTTTGGTTGTCTTCTCTTTCCTCTCTCACTTCCCCACTCCCCAACCAATGCTTCCCTCACCTCCAGATAAACTACTTGTACTTGGATCCTTACCTTGAGGTGTGCTTCTAGAGTGGGCCAAAAACATTTCAAGCAGGAATGTTATTTTATATCTACGGTTCTCAGCCTTGGATGGTCATTAAAATCACCAAATTAGATTTTGAAACTACTGATGCCTGGGTTCCACTTCCACAAATTCTGATTTAAATAGTCCATAGTTCAGCTTGGGCATCAGAATTTTTAAAAGCTCCTCAGATGATTCTATATAAAGCCAAGTTTGAGAACCACTATTAGTGATGGTAGGCATATAGCATATGTAAATGCAAATTCTATTTGGAGGAAGGCACATCATTCCTAGGTTTCAAAGAAACCCTACACCTTTTTCAGAAACAATGACCATTACACAGAAAAAAATAGAAACAGACCCTCAAAGACTTCAAATGTAGGAATGAATATAAGACACAGACCTAAAATAACTATTCTTACTATGCATGAAGAAATAAAAGACAAGCTTGAAAATATCTTTACTGGAAACCAAACCATAAAAAATGTCCAAGGAGATTTGAAAATATAACCAAAGAACTTATGGAAATAACAAATATAACTCAAAATTTAAAACTCAATGGATGAGTTTAACAGCAAATTAACACACAGAAAAAGAGAGAATTGGTAAACCAAAATATAGGTCAGAAGAAAGTATCCAGAATGCAGCACAGAAATATAAAAATATATAAAATTTTGGGCCAGCCCCATGGCCAAGTGGTTAAATTCGCATGCTCCACTTCGGCAGCCCAGGGTCTCACTGGTTCAGATCCTGGGCATAGACCTAGCACCACTCATCAGGCTGTGCTGAGGTGGTGTCCCACATAGCACAACCAGAGGCACTCACAACTAGAATATACAACTATGTACTGGGGGGCTTTGGGGAGAAGAAGAAGAAAAAAGATTGGAAACAAATGTTAGCTCAGGTGCCAATCTTCTAAAAATATATAAATATATATAATTAATAAAAGCATTTAAGAGACTCTATACAGAGTATAGAGTGAAAAGGTTGAACATGTCTTTAATTAGAGTTCCAGAAGAGAAAAGAAAGGATAGGAATTTGAAAAGTTAATGACCAAGAATTAATGAAAAACACAGATCCACAGAATCAAGAAACCCAATGAGTCCCAAGCAGGATATATCAAAGGACTTTTACCATAGACACATCATAGTGAAACTGCAGAGCACCTGAGACAAGGAGAAGATCTCAAAAGTAACCAGTGGAAAAAAAAAAAAGAACAGATTGCATTCAAATGAATGATAGCTGACTTCTTAACAAGAGCAACGGAAACCAGAGGGAGGTAGAATGATATCTTCAGTGTGCTGAAAGGAAATAATCACCAATTCTATTTTGATAATTCTTAAGAATGATTGTAAATTGAAGATATTTTAAGACAAACAAAAATAGAGAGAATTTTCCTCCAACAGAATCTCAATAAAAGAAATTCTAAAGGATGTATTTCAGGCAGAAAAAAATAAATAAATATTCCAGAAGGAGCAATTAAGATGGAACAAAGAATAGAGAGCCAAGAAAGAAGTAGATATGTGGGTAAATCTAAAAAAGTATTACTTTTAAAAAACAATAATAATATTCTTTGAGATTAAAATTTGATTAAGATATAAACCAAGAATAATTTATAACTGGGGAGGGAAATAATGAAATTAAAAGTGTTCTAAGACGCCTATACTGTCCAGGAGAAAAATAAAGGTACCTATTAATTCTAGACTTAATAAATTAAGTAAGCATATTGTAAGTCTAGGGACACCACTAAAAGAAAAAAGTGTAAAACTTTTGAAACTAGTAGAAAGAAAAGAATTAGAATGATTTTAAAAGTACTCAATCTGAAACAAGGCAATAAAAGAGAGAAATACAAAGCACAAAATAGGATGATTAACTAAGACCAAACCTATTATTAATTCCTTTAAATCAATTCAATGCCCCAGTTAAAATACAAAGGTTCTTAGAAAAATCACATTTTAATAAAAAGAACTATATTTTAATGAAAAAACTACATTTTAATCAAAAGAGACAATATCTAAAAACTAAAGATAGAGATATGTTAAAGTATAAGGATAGAAAAATTATACTATGCAAATACTAATCAAAAGAAAGCTGGAGTAGCTATAGTACTATCAGAAAATATGTAAGTCAAGAAGTATGACCAGAGATAAAAATAATCACTTTATGTAGATCAAAGGTATAGTTTACCAGGAAGATAAAGTCATTTTTTCTTTTTTTGAGGAAGATTAGCCCTGTGCTAACATCTGCTGCCAATCTTCCTCTTTTCGCTGAGGAAGACTGGCCCTGGGCTAACATCCATGCCCATCTTCCTCTACTTTATACATGGGACACCTACCACAGCATGGCTTGCCAAGTGGTGCCATGTCCACACCCGGGATCCGAACAGGCGAATCCCGGGCCACCGAAGTGGAATGTGCGCACTTAACTGCTGCGCCACCAGGCCAGCCCTAAAGTCATTTTAAACCTGTACCTAATAATATAGCATAAAAATACTTAGAGCAAAAATTGACAGAACAACAAGGAGAAATACACAAAACCATATATAGTGGGAGATTTTAACACGGGCCTCAGTAATTATTAGAACATGTAGATGAAAAAATAAGAGTGGATATGGAAGGTTTGAACAACACGATTAAGACACAAGTTCCCATGGACATATATAAAACACAACAATAAAAAGACTATAGAATGTAGACTTATTTAACCCTAATATTAACATTTTAAAAGATTTCATCCTTGGTTTGTTCTTACCAGTCTCTGCAATTCTGCAGGGGTTTTTTACAGATATATCTTTTGACCTTGATTTTGTCAGCTGCTAATTTTAATGCCCATGTATCCGTTGCCATGTGCAAAGCAGTGACAAGCTTTAATTCTCTTTATTTCATAGATGATAGATGAGTGACCTCCATTCTTACTTTAGAAATAGAAAAATATTTGCCAAGTTCCAAATAATGGCAGTGTGATTCTGAGTTAGTACTCTCTTTCAGCTCTTCATCATTTTATAATGAAGGGTCTTCTCCAAATCAGTGGGATTTTTTTTGAGCTTCAGATTAAGACCCATTAGTGAACTGTAAAATTGATTCAGTGTGTCAAAAGCATCATTTTAAAGAAATAAACCAGAATAGAAAAATAGAAAAATATTAGAGTACACATAAGAATAAGAATCATTTCTTGAAACTTGTTGCCATGAATATGGCTATTTACACTTGTCTTATGTATATGTGTTTCCATATATACTACGTCTAGACACACATATATGAACATATATGTTTGAGTGTACCGGGTTATGACGTAAAATTTATTTTTTTATTGTGGGTTGTGGTCAAAAAGTTTGAAAGCCAATGATGTAAATAATCTCTCAGGTTCCTTGCAGTTTTGAAGCCACATAGCAAAATATGCATATAAGACTTCTATTTCCTGTCCTAGAATATCACAGGGTCCCTCCTCACACCTTGAGAAAACAACTATAATAGTCAGCTTTGCTGTAAAACAGGCAATCTCAAAAATCTCAAGATCCAAACAAGAAACATTTATTTCTTGCTCATATCATGTGTTGGCACCTGCAGATGTGCTGTTTCAATTCCATATGTGTTTTCATTCAGGGTCCAGACTGAAAGAGAAGCCCCTATTTGGGACGTACCCATCTTAATGGCAGAGAGATGATGGAAGTTTGTGATGCTCAGATGTGGCACACATCATGTCCGCTCACATTGCATTGGCTAAATTACATCACATGTCAAAGCCCAAAGTCAATGTAGTAGTATTGTAAACTCTGCCTTCAAGGTAGCACAACTCAAAGGGCAACAAGCAAGGACATATAAATGGCTCGTCAATAAGGGAGTTAGTACTTGGGAACAATAATACAATCAATCAGAGCAACGCACTTCTCTCTTTTCCCTTTCTAATCCCTTTGTGTGATAAAGGAAAAAGAGAATATTTCTTATCCTCTAGGTAGGAAAGAGGTCAAGGTCATGGCTTATGAGTTATGGCCTGGTTAGTTTCCTCTGGGTTGTGGTCAAATACTTCCCATTTAATTTGGGTCATTATCTTGCAAATGGACTAGGACTTTAAAGTATAACTAAACAGGGAAAATTCACCCATGTACTAAAAAAACTACCTAGAAAACATATAAGGAAAACAACAATTAGTACCTAGAAATCAAGAAAATTTCATAAACTAAAAATAGATACCCCAAAAGGGGTTAACATAGGTGTTCTTCCTAAGGGCATCAATTAATTTTTATGAACCAAGTATAAATAACACTAATATAACTTAATGAGAAACTGAATTTTTTTAATTAAGATTATGATAGTTAACAACCTTGTGAAATTACAGTTGTACATTATTGTTAGTCATGTTGTAGGTGCACCACTTCACCCTTTGTACCCTGCCCCCACCCCCTCTTTCCCCTGGTAACCACCGATCGAGAAACTGAATTTTTTATGGTATATGTTAGAAAGTTCTCATTTTGTGTTCTGTTCTCCTGTGAAAGTTTACATAAGTAAATGTTATTATAATTTTCTAAAGATCAAACTATTGGAGATTATTCATTCTGGTGTTTCTTCCTTAATTCAAAAATAGTTTAGAATCCCAGTCATGAAGAGAAGAAACAGCTAATAATAAATCTCATGAGTGCCTACGACTCTCTGGGAACCCTCAAAAAAGTGACAAATTAGGTATTCATAAATGAACATTATTAAAACATTTTCAACTAGTATGAATCATTCCAAACCAAATTATAGGAGAAATGCCCTCTCCATATTAAATCCTAAACTATGTACTTAACCAGCCAATAATTTATTCTTTGAGAGAACATGAACAAGACTCCAATCAATTTACATGAAACGGTCCAAGCAAATATGAAACTGCTGCCAAGTTCCAGTTGTTCCATCCTAGTAATTTTATTTAAAAAATACTGAGCGAAAAACAAGACAGTTGTTTTATAACTTAGCTATAAATAAAATGAAGTGTAAGTGTGTGTGTGTTTGTGTGTGTGTGTGTAAAATCTCATCAAGGAATGTATGAATGTGCTTGAGAAACAGAGTTTCAACAAACCAGAGTCACCTCTAGACCACATGGTACCTCCTCTGGCTCTGGCTCTGAACACCTCTATGCAATACACAAGCACACATCTTTATGTAAGAATAGCCCTGCACAAAAACCATTCTTCCATTCTTGGGTGATTCTATTCTATCTTATTCATCAAAAGGAAACACAGTCGTTCAATACCTACTTCATCCCCAAGTGAACTCTCACCTCAGTGGTCACAACCTGAAAGGGAAGACCGAGAAGGGACAAAGTGGCACTGAACCTTGCTGTGGCCCAAGGAAGACTTTCATTGATTATATGACGTGTTGCTCTCATTTCATTGAGATATCAAGCGAGGTGAGCTGTGAGGAAATCCCCCAAACATCCTGAGGGAGGCCACACCAACAGACACCTAAATTCTGGGCAGAACACAAAACACAAGGTCAATGTCTCCACATAACGTGACTCCACATAAGGCTCTTGATGCTGACCTCTGCAGCAAAGGGATCGTTTTAAGAAGCATCCAACTACTATACTCATGAGGTAAGGAAGAAAAAAGGCTTTCCAAAGGACAGTTGAGGCTTGGAATGCTAAAAGTGAAGGAACGATAAGAGTTATTTAATATGACCCTTTCATTTGATATGTAATGAAGCAGATCCAAAGCAATTTAATGACTCTCCCAAGGTCACTTAGCTAATGTTTGATGACAACTGGAGTTGAACCTATGTCTCACTATTCATAGTTCATTGTTCTTTCCACTAAAATTCTAAAACCCTAGTTTCAGCACTGAATTCTCAACAAGGGAGCACTGGACAATTATAACCAGGATATTAGTGAATAATATTCAATGATAGGGCAAAAAGGAGCTTTCTTGAGTAATAGAAATATTCTATATTTGATTGAGATGTTGATCACACATGTATTATACATTTGACTGTACAATCATTGAACTTAAGAGCTGTTCATTTCACCATATATCATAAATTATTTTGTTATTAAAATAGCAATACTTAATAATTTATGAAACGCCAAAAATTATTTAATGATATAAGAAAATCTGCACAATATATAGTTAAGCTTATGTCACTAGAACCTGAGGCAAGGATTAAGATATTAAACTTTATTTGAGATACGCAAACCTAGGGCAGTGAAGGTGAGGAAAAAGGGGAAACAAGGTAAGGAAAGATGCAAAGCAGGCAATATGATGCATTACTTAGCATGATTACTGCCAAGGTGCCATGAAGAGACACAGCAGGCCACTCAACAGATGTGTTCACTCAGCACACAGGACTTCTCTAGAAGTCCTTTGCTAGGAGGACTTGCTCTTCAGAGCACTCCAAAGGAGAGACGAAGGAGGAAAAATCTGTCGAGCCAGGTCCTTCCTATTTCCTGTTTCCCACTCCCATTTCCCACATTCCCCAGTCAAACCAAATGGCCACTGGGCAGTTGCTCAAGAAGCCCGATCCCACACCCCACAGTGTGGTGTTTCTTCTCAGCCTGAACGTGAAGGGGTGACAGAGACTAACCAATTGGGTAAAAAGAAGGAAATGGCTAAAGAAACCTGAGATAGCACACTAGATTTGTAACCCAATACAGATTAACGAGTAGGCTGTAGAAAAATACGCACATAATTATTCTATTTTTATTAAATAAATGACTAGGAGAATACGTACCAAAATATTAATAATAATAATCTCTGGGGTGGTGAAGTTAATGCTGATTGCTTTCCTGCCTTGTTCTTCTCTGTATTTGCTAAATTTCCTACACCCAATTATCAAATATTCAAGTCTCAGCATTCCTTTTTCCCCACCTTACTATCTTCAACTCTTCATGCCACAATGATGTTTTTAGGGCCTACAGAGGAGGGTTACTTGGGATTTAGTCACTAAACTCATTATGTAAAGCAAATATTGCATACAGTATCACTTTCGAAAATCACTTAAATTACTCATAACAAGTACAGTTATGCATCACTTAACAATGGGGATATGCTCTGAGACATGCAGTGTTAGATGATTTCATTGTTGTGCAAACATCATAGAGTGTACTTACACAAACCTAGATGGTATAGCCCTCTACACATCTAGGCTATATGGTACTAATCTTGTGGGACCACTGTAGTATAGGCAGTCTGTCATTGACCCAAATGTCATTATGCGGCACATGACTATAGTTTATTGCCCATAACAAATGGTATATTGTGTACTACCCATAAATTAATTCTTAGCCTCTTAAAATTTGAGAACTTTTGAGTTTTACTGAAGAAAGTAACAAAATCAAAAGTCTATGTGCAGTTTTCTGGGCAGTCAAACCACACTGCCATCAAGATAATGCTCTGGCTCTGAGTGCCCATACGGTTCCCTTCCTTCCTTCAATCAAGGTTCCTCTCAGGTATAATCTCCTGATATACAGGATGGCTTGCAGGAGGAAGATGAGAAGCAGAGAGAGCACTCAGCAGCCTGCTGGAAGATTCCAGAGAGGAGATGATGAAAAGAGCAAGACACAGGTATGGAAAGAAAAAGATTTCTAACATATCGATATTCCTGTTCAATTCAAAATTTTAAATTAAATCCATTGAATATGACCATGATTTTAATGTTTGAAAATGCAACTTGCTGAATGTTTTTCTATGCATTGAAATGAAAGAACATACTAACAATGAAAAAAAATGGAACCTCCACAGACGCCTCTTTGCTAACTGCCATATCTAAAATAGCAGCTCCTGTTGACCTCTACCCTTTCAAACTTGTTTTATTTAGCTTAGGGCACTTACAACAGCCTGATGGCATATTAAATACCTAGTTGCTAATTTGTTTGTTGAATGTCTCCTCCACTAGAATGTAACTTCCATGAGAGCACAGAATTTGTGTGTTTTGTTCACTGCTGTGTCCTCAGTGAGCTTAGAAAAATGGGTGGCACATAATAGGTACTCAATAGATATTTGTTAAAGAAAAGTAACTGTCAAATCCCTAATCTGTTTTAATATTAAGCCTCTATAATCTTAATTTAGCTTCTCAACTGTGTTTGCTGTTTGTTCTTTTAAGGAAGTTACTCCACTGCTCTTTCCTATTTTTCATCAGACACAGGGATTAGCAAAATCAGGGCATTAATTGCCCAGCTTAAGACTGAACAGTACTAGGGCCATACTTCAATGACTGCACCCTACTTAACAAATCATTTCACAATTTTTGCATTTTTCAAGTTCCCTTTCTAAATCATTGAGTTTTTGTACAATTATTACTATTTCTTACAAAATACTTTCTTATTCTGTCATTCTAGGCTACTGAATTATAGTGGTTCTGTTTCAAATACCTTCAATATTCCATATGAAACAAATTAAGCCAATATATCTCTGGGACTAGAAATTCATGTTTACCTACACATGACTTGTAGAATACAATCTATCCAGAAAATTTGCTAATATTTTTCAAATGTTATGTTGTACTCTTCTGCAACCTGCAATAATCTGGTCTTAAAAACACATTTCACAAATATAAAAAGTAATTTATTAAGTTTGACCCAACTGATATTTATATTTTCCTTTTTAAAAATTTTTAGTGTGCTCTTTTAAAATTATGAATAAAGGACACTTCTGAGGAAATGGAAAGGGAAATGAACATTTTAATTTTCTTTATTTAAACCTTATCTCATTTCAAAAATGATTTCAGACAACTTATAATAATATATAGACTCTACAAAGTGAAAAAATATATAAGAACTCAAGGAAAAAAGGAAAATAAAGGAATGATGGTGAGATGTGGCCAGAGAAGTATCCTTTATACCTAGAAGGCAAGGAAGGGGAACAGACTATGAATAATTATACTTTATTGTTTTTCCCCTGTCACTGTGACCATATAAAATTTCTATACCATGAGAAAAGGGGAGCAAAGTATTCAATTCTCCCTGAAAAAGATTCAATTCGAGAAAGAAAAACAGGGATCTCATCAAGATGGCGGCACAGGAAGACCCTGAACTCACTTCCTCCCATGAACACAACCAGGTTACAACTATTTTTCAAAAAATTACCCTGGAGAGAAAACTGAAAACTGGATAAAAAGAACCCCCACAACAAGGGACAGTCCTGACTGAGGAAGAAGAGGGAGAAATTCATGCTGGAGAGAAAAAAAGTCACCTTCATGAGTAGTGGAGCTTCACAGTCAGCCGGCCAGGAGCCACCCTAAGGTATGCAGCCCCCCTGGAGGAGTGGGCTCCTGAGCAGGGGCCCATTACCGCTATAAGCATCCTTCAGACTCAGAACAACTTTGACAAGTCTCCTACTATCTGTTTTCGCTGGCTGTTAACTGCAGCGGAGAATACCCCCAGAAAAGCTAGCCAATGAAAACCTAAAAAACCCGGCTCTTAAAGGGCCCATGCACAAATTCACTCATCTCAGGTAACAACCTAAAATCAACAGAAAGAAGGCTGCACAGTCCTTTGGTGAAAAGAGACTCACCTGGTAGGCTCTGGGTGCATCTCAGTAAGAGGTGAGACCTCTCCAGAGACTGAGACACTGGTGGCGTCCATTGTTGTGACCTAGTACAGGTGTGCTGACACAGACACTAGCAGACACCATTGAAGTTCTTCTCCTGGCCTATTAGCCCAGGGGTTTGCCACACCCACTAGAGCACAGATTTAATCCAGTTCATACAGGGCAGGCAGCCTGTCCTAGGAACCCGCCCCACCCAACAGCAAGCCCTCAGGCTACTTGTCGGCCTGTATAGACTGGCTGCCTTGATCCTCTACAGGCAGATGAGTGTGTCCACCTCATGTGTCACACGGGCAGGGCCCGTGTGAGGACCAGGTGAACTGTCGGGGGGGGCATTGGTGGAGAGGTGGGGGCCTCTGCAGTGGGGCAACTGGGTATGCTCCAGGGGATTGGAAAGTGCACGGACCAGGACTGAGTTGATGGTGTGTGTGGACAGGTAGGGGGTGGGGCTTATCAGTGGCAGAAGACCTGTGCTTCACAAACAGCCACAAAGAGGATCAGCCCCACCTACCAAAGCCTGAAACAATTTGGTGCTCCTGTGTCTAGGGCCAGCCCCACTCAGCTGCAATCCTAAGAGAGCTGACAACAGCCTTGCAGGCCTGAGGCCTACAGCAACTGTAAGCCCCTGAGCCTAACGACCAGCTACACTGGGTACCTACCCAATTAACAGGAAAACTGCAACAGAAGGGTGCTATTAGACCTTGAAGCCAACAGCCCTGGGGCTCCCCAAACCCGATTTATAAACAGCTGGCCAGGGAAGGAAAGACTAGACTTCCTGCATACCTGCAGTAAGAGCAAGCCTGCCACAGCAGAAGGACACAAGTAGCCTACATAGGAGTCACTCCTGAATCATTTGGACTGGTGACTAGAGGGAAGCACACTGCTGAACCTCAAAAAGGTGTCTCTTACATGAGGCCACTTCTCCAAGATCAGGAGACATAGGTGACTCACCTAATACATAGATATAAGCACAGAGAAAAGAGGCATAATGAGGAGGCAAAGGAATACTTTCCAAGCAAGGGAACAGGACAAAACCCCAGAAAAAGATCTAAATGAAACAGAAATAAGCAATCTACCTGACAAGGAGTTAAGCAAAAACTCATAAGGATGCTCACTGACCTTGGGAGAAGACTGGATGAACACAGTGAGAATGTCAACAAAGAAGTGGAAAATATAAAAAGGAACCAATCAGAAACGAAGAAGACAATACTGGAAATGAAAGATTCACTAGAGGGACTCGATAGCAGAGTAGAGGATACAGAAGAATGGATCAGCGAGCTGGAAGAAAGACTAGAGGAAATCATCCAAGCTGAACAGATGAAAAAAAAAAGAATTAGACAAAATGAGAACAGTCTAAGGGACCTCTGGGACAAAATCAAGCACACTAATATTCGTATTATAGGAGTCCCAGAAGGAGAAGAGAGAGACAAAGGGGCAGAGAATCTATTTGAAGAAATAATAGCTGAAAACTTTCCTAACCTAAGGAAGGAAACAGACATCCAAGTACAGGAAGCACAGAGAGCACCAAACAAGATAAGCCCAAAGAACCCCACACCAAGACACATTATAATTAAAATGTCCAAAATTAAAGACAAAGAGAGAATCCTAAAAACTGTGAGAGAAAGGCAACAAGTGACATACAAAGGAAAGCCCATAAGGCTATCAGCGGACTTATCAGCGGAAACGCTACAGGCTAGAAGAGAGTGGCATGACATATTTAAAGTGCTGAAAGGAAAAAACCTACAGCCAAGAATACTCTACCCAGCAAGTTTATCATTCATAATGGAAGAAGAGATAAAGAGCTTCCAAGACAAGCAAAAATTAAAGGAGTTTATCACCAAAAAACCAGTTCTACAAGAAATGCTGAAGGGACTTATTTAAGTGGGAAAGAGAAGACCACAAATAGGGATAAGAAAATTATCAAAAAAAAAAGGCAATAAAATCACTGGTAAAGGCGAAAATATAGTGAAGGTAGCAGATCAACCACCTATGAAGATAATATGAGGATTAAAAGACAAAAGTTCTAAAATTACCTATTTCAACGATAAGATGGTAATTGATAGACACACACAAAATAAGAGATTATATATGATATCTAAAACATAAAATGTGGGAGGAAGGGAGTAAAAGACTAGAGCTTTTAGAAAGAGGTCAAGCTAAAGAGACCAACTCAATATAGATTGCTATATACATAGAATATTATATAGGAACCTCATGGTAACCACAAACCAGAAGCCTATAATAAGTAAACAAATAAGTAAGAGGAAAAAACTCAAGTATATTAATAAAGAAAGCCATCAAACCACAAGGGAAGAGAGCAAGAGAAGAAGAAAGGAACAGAGAAGAACTACTAAAACACCCAGAAAAAAAAGTAACAAAATAATGATACATATTTATCAATAGCTACTTTAAATGTCAATGGACAAAATGTTCCAATCAAAGGGCATAGGGTGGCCAATTGATAAAAAAACAAGGCATAGGGTGGCTGATTGGATAAAAAAACAAGAACCATATATATATGCTGCATACAAGAGACACACTTCAGATCTAAAGATACTCACAAACTGAAAGTGAAAGGACGGAAAAAGATACTCCATGCAAATGGCAAAAACGAAAGAAAAACAATTAGAAAATATCTGCTTCATGCTTGATATATATATATGCTAGTTAAGCTTGGGCCTCCAATTCTACTGATCAAAGTAGGGTTCAGTCTTCAAATTAGGGTTTCTGTACCCTAGGGTGTGCCTATGACAACGTATCAATCCATTTAGAGTCAACAGAAACTATTAGTACTTTTTATATTTAATTTTATATCATCTAATTAAATTTATATTTTTTAGTTCTATAATGTTTATCTTTATATTTGGAACACTTCTTTTAAGTCTAATTTCAAAGCACAAATATATTTTTAACAAAATTGGGATCAGAATATATATATCCATATACACATATATATGCACATAGATATATAACATGTGTGGTTTAGTATTACTTTCTTTACTGAGCATTTTATCATAAGCATTTTCTCAGGCATTGAAATGAGCATTCAATGCTACTTGAAAAAATAAATTTATTGAATACATTGTATGGATGAACTATAAATTCTTTTAACTGTAATCCCTAGTTGAAAAATCAGGTTGTTTCCAATTTTAACTATTTAAAATAAAGTTATGATGAACACCCTTGCACACAAATACTTTGTTTCTTTAGAAGTGGAATTATTGGGCCAAAGAGTATGAACATATTTAACACTTATGATATGGATACTGTGCTATTTTTACAAATGTAAAAATTTTTAATGGAAAAAATACTTGCTGATTGTTACTTTGCCCCCTTCCCATTACATTTTAACAGCTAGAGCAATCATTTTCAATGTACTATTGTTACTAAAAAAAAAATCTATTCCTCTGACCCTATATTTATCTCTTCAAATTAATGTCATGATAAAAGATGTTCTCTTAGAAAAATAAACCTATTTATGTTAGGCCTTTGTATTTCTGGGTAGAAGTAAAGGACAAGGAATTCATAAGTTTTCAATTATACAGTCCTTTATTTCTGAGAGCTGTAGCTAATCCCTTCCTCCAAAACCACTGTTGAAAGCAATTACAGAGCTAAGAAATCCTGGGAAAACATCAAGATTCAACCACATCACATGGAGCCATCATATTGCCATCTTTATCCTTGATTGAGACCAACTGGAAATAAAGCACAAAACTTCAGAAACGTTATTACAATTCTTTAACTTTTCTTCTCAACTCATGCCAAGGTGTAGTGCAGATCATCATCCAGCTAGCAGATGCTATGGGCAGAAAATGAGGAAACATTTAAAAACACAAGCTTTAATAACAATTATGAAATAAGACATACCTTGAAGACTGAGGCGCTGAGTACAATTTAGTTTGGAAGGATCAAGTGTTGATTTGAAGGGTTTGTTTGATTATACAAAAGGGAGTCTAATCTTAATCATCTTTCCTACAGAAACACACAGAAATGTAAAAAATCAAAGAGAATAGGTATAATTGTGTTGAATTTGTTAACTAATATTGCTAAAATGTCCATACTACGCAAAGCCATCTACAGATTCAGCGCAATCCCTATCAAAACACCAATGACATTTTTCACAGAACTAGACCAAATAGTCCTAAAATGTGTATGGAGCCACAAAAGACCCCAAATAGCCAAAGCAATCTTGAGAAGGAAGAACAAAGCCAGAAGTATCACGTTCCCTGATTTCAAACTATATCACAAAGCTACTATAATCAAAACAGTACAGCACTGGCACAAAAACAGACACATAGATCAATGGAACAGAATAGAGAGCCCAGAAATAAACCCATGCTAATATGGTCAATTAATGTACAACAAAAGAGGTAAGAATATACAATGGGGCAAAGACAGTCTCTTCAATAAATAGTGTTGGAAAAACTGCAAAACTACATGCAAAAAAATGAAACTAGACCACTTTCTTACACCATATACAAAAATAAACTCAAAATGGATTAAAGACTTAAATGTAAGACTTGAAACCATAAAACTCCTAGAAGACATAGTCAGCAACTCTTTGACATTAGTCTTAGCAATATTTTGGGGGCCTGTCTCCTCAGGCAAAGGCAACAAAAGCAAAAATAAGTAAGTGGGACTATGTGAAACTAAAAAGCTTTTGCACAACAAAGGAAACCATCAACAAAATGAAAAGGCAACCTACAGAACGGGAGAAGATAGTTGCAAATGATATATCTGTTCAGGGGTTAATATCCAAAATATATAAAGAACTCATACAACTCAATAGCAAAAAACAAACAATTCGATTAAAAACTGGCAGAGGACCTGAATAGACATTTTTACAAAGAAGACATACAGATGGCAAACAGACACATGGAAAGATGCTCAACATCACTATCATCATGGAAATGCAAATCAAAACCACAATGAGATATCACCTTACACCTGTCAGAATGGTTATTATCGAAAAGATAACAAATAACAAGTGTTGGCGAGGATGTGAAGAAAAGCGAACCCTCATACGCTGTTGGTAGGAATGTCAACTGGTACAGCCACTATGGAAAACAGTATGGAGTTTCCTCAAAAAATAAAAAACAGAACTACCATACAATCCAGAAATTCCACTTCTTGGTATTTATCTGAAGAAAACGAAAATACTAATTTGAAAAGCTATATGTACCATGTTCATTGCAGCATTATTTACAATAGCCAAGATATGGAAGCAACCTAAGTGTCCATTGATAGATAAATGGATAAAGAAGATGTGGTCTATATATTCAATGGAATATTATTTAGCCACAAAAAGGAATGAAATCTTGCCGTTTGTGACAATGTGGATGGAACGATGGGTATTATGCTAAGTGAGATAAGTCAGACAGAGAAAGACAAATATCCTATGATTTCACTCATATGTGGAATCTAAAAAAACAAAATAAATGAACAAACAAAACAAACTTACAGATACAAAGAACAAACTGGCAGTCGCCAGAGGGGAGGGGGGTATGGGGATGGGCAAAATAGGTGAAAGGGATTAAGAGGTACACACTTCCAGTTATAAAATACATAAATCACAGGGATGTGATGTACAATATAGGGAATATAATCAATAATATAATAACTTTGTAGGTTCCTAAGTACATGGTTCCTAGACTTGTTGTGGTGATCATTTCATAAGCGTCAAATCACTACGTTGTACACCTGAAACTAATAAAATATTGTATGTCAGCTATACTTCAATTAAAAAAAATACAACCAAGCATTTTTTTTAAATAGCTACCTCTATAGAAAGGGAGGGAATAAAGTGGAGGAGACAAGGGTTAGAAGTTGGACTTCTATGTCCATACCTAGTATTATAAGTTTGATTTTGGAACCATGTAAGAATACAACATAATTGGAATAGAAAAATAATTAAATTAAAATAATAAAATTGCAATAATAATGTAATCCCTGAAAATAAGGAGCAAAATGAGATAAATTAACAGGTGTATTGATTTTGCAGCATAATCACAAAGAGAAGAAGAATTATTTCAAGTGAATTTAAACCATGTTAATTTAGTTATACATCCCTAGTGGTATATATCCTATGCTGAAAAAGAGACAAAAATAATATTTTCAGTAATCATATTTCTGCTGGTGATAGTAGCTGGTGGTGGTATTATCTGGAGGCCATCTTGCAGGAAAAAGTAAGTGATTAATTATGTTGGAGTCATTGGGAACCAGGGCATTTTGCATGGGGGAGAGAGAAGAATAAGTAAAATTCATGTATTCCTAAACTTGATTTTGTAGTATTAATTTACCTTAAAAAGATTATATACACTGTATATGTGTGTGTCTGTGTGTGTGTATTTCCAGAGAAAAATGCCTAGACACAATGACCATCCTAGTGGCTAGATCTATCTATAACTATCTATACGAAAAGGGAATAATAAAATTAGACTATAATCATTCTGCAGCCCCTACTGACTTAATGGATCTAGGCAATAATCATCAACATCAGCTAAAAATCACAAAAAGAGAGACAATCTGATTTGATGTGTCTCTTGATGGAGGTTTAAACCATCACCTGTGAAGTATTCTTGAAAAAAAATTTGAATGGAATGTGATCAAGCCATCAGATATAATGCCAATTTACAGGAAATTCAAGAAAGCATGTTAAAAGAAAAAAGACCATGAGAATATCATCTGCAAAATCCAGATGGTAAGAAACTCTACAGGATAAATGATGTTGTCTCTTCAACAAATAAATTACAAGGAAAAGAAAAGAGGGAGGAGAAACCTCTAGATTTAAAACTACTAAAGAGATATATAAACCAATTCTAATGTATAGATCTTATTTGGTTCCTGATATGTATATATGTGGCGATATATACATATATACATGTGGATATATATCTCTCTCCACATGACAATCAGGAAAATTTGGTCTCTGACTAAATATCATAATAAGAAATCATTGTTAACTTTTTAGATGTGATAAATGGTACTATGTCTTAAAAGGTAAGCATATTCACCTTTAAATTTACACTCTGAAATATTAAAAGATGAAATATGATGGCTGGGATTTGCTTCAAAATAATCTAGTGCGGTGGTAGGGATATAGATAGAACAAACTTGGACATGAGCTGATAATTGTTGAAGCTGGGAGGTAGGTACATGGGAGTTCATCATACTATTTCTCTATTTTGTGTATGTTTGAAGTTTCCTATTATAAAACTAAGAAAAGCAAAATGAAGGAATTACAGGGTTTACCAATTCTTCTTTAATTTCACACTTAAGAAAATATATGCTATAGGAAAAGATAATAGCATTATCATTCATTCATCCATTCAACAAATACTTGAAAGCCCAGTGTACAAGAAGGAATCAAAATGTATAAGTTCCCTCTAGCTTCAAAGAGTTTATAAACCATTAATACCATATTATATATTTTTCTTTAAAAGAAATGGATCAATTGTTTATAAAGAATAGAGTTCTCTTTTCCATCAGGATCATTAATAATACCATGAAATGCCTTCCCTTTTTCCTTTTCCTCCCTCAGAGTTAGCATAACCCATGTGTAGAGGATAGTAAAGGCTTAAAAGATGTGCTTGAAATTTCAGCTTCAGTGATCACTGATCAGTTGAAATAGCCATAGCTTTTGGTGCAGTCCATGATTTCAGCCTCACAGCTGAAGTCAGAAGAAAGTTTAAACTATAGGATTTGTTTGGAGGTAGGAGTTAGAGAGGAGGAAGAAAGATCTTCCAGTTAATGTTACCAGGAAATCCATCTTTTCACTCCAAATAAATGGATTTCCTGAAAGAAAACTATTTTCCTATCCCACTGAGAATAAAAGAAGAAATACAAGAGCCATCGCACTGAATGAAGTGCTCAGCCAAAGGCACAGACATGAGCAGGACAAAAGAAACTGATGGCTCATGAGTAGAGAGAAAAGAGCAGAGGACAAAGAAAAGAAGAATGCAAAAAGTGATGCTCTGAGAGATCAGAGCCAGTTTCATCATAAGAAAGCAAGCGAAGTGGGCAAAAGAGATTTGACAAAGCAGAAGAGAGCAATTAAAAGAAAATAAGAGACAAATGCAGTTACAGCCACTCAGATTTTGGGAAAGATTGAAATACAAAAAAACTCTCCTTTGAACATGTTCACATATTGTGGGTTGCAAGATCACTTTTAACTAGGTTAATATGTTTAATTAAAGTGCTTAATAAGTTTTCATTATTCTGAATTGTAGACTGTATTAAGATTTCCCAAATAATAACTTTTGTTGCAATAAGTAAGCACCAGTAAGCTACTGATTACATAAATCATGAGGGATGCTAATGACCCATAGTTGCTAATTCACATTTAGCCAGAGACTTATGATTCCCGATTGATTATGTACCTACACCTTTCCCTACTTAATAAATAGAGAAAGAAGCTAAACCAGACTTCCTGGGTGAGAAAACACCCTGAAGTTGGAATTTTGATTAAGATTCGGCAACACAATGGAATATCATGCAATCTTAAAAATAATAATTATAATGACCAGTTGGAAAATGGTGCAACATTTATTATAGAGTATTAAGTTCCAATAGCAGAATACAAAATATGAGTATGTTTGTACATTAAAAACTATAACTATTTAATGATAGGTCATCCATGTGTAAAGTAATATTTCAAAATCAAACGAGTCAGGATGGTAGAAGTGTGAATTATTTCATTTTTATAAAACTTACTTTACAGTTTTTATTTATTAAAAGAGTATAAAGAAGCAAAGAGTAACTGGAAAGGTTTGAGATTTTTAAGGAACAGGAATATACCAATTTTTAAGGAGCTCAAAGAGTAAATAAATTCCCTCTCCATGGGAGAAACACTGAAAGCATATCTGCTCAGAGCTTTGCCTCATCCTGTGTCAAGCTTGATAAGTGGGAGACCAAATTCTCATTAGTGTCCAAAGCAAAATAAGGAACTGCCATTTTTGACACTCTGGTAGCTAACACCTATTTCTAGACTGACATAGTCGAGAAGTGAGAATGAGTATCAGAATCAAGTACAGAATCTCCTCCCCTACTGATAACCAGGAACCAGGCTCATACTTTGTGTCTTTAAAATAAACACCAATCTGTATATGTCTCTAATAATATCTAGACCAGTGATGTCCAGCAGAAATATAATGTGAGCCACAAAGCTAATTTTAAATTTTCCAGTGGCCACATTTTGAAAGGTAAAAAAAAAAAGGTGAAATTAATTTTAATAATATATTTCTCAAATCAAATATATCCAAAATATTATCATTTAAACATGAAATCAAATATTTAAAATTATTAAGATATTTTACATTCTTTTTTATACTAAGTCTTTGAAATCAGTGTATATAGCACTTCTAAATTCAGAGTATACACCTTTCAAGTACTCAATAGCCATATGTGGCTACCGAACTGGACAGTACAACTTTAGATCTGTAGATGATAATTTTGTTAAGTGATTCTTTTAACCAAAGAATGTTTCTGGTAAATTTGGAGAATTTCTACTAAACGATGAAATACAATGACAGTTTAATAACAATAGTGAAAATGAACCTCCAGACTAGCAGAGACTGTTATTATGGCTGCATGTTTGCAGTTTCAGCAGCTTTCTTCCTGTGAGTTGTATTGTAGTGGTAGTAAAACTACTCGTTAATTATGTACCATTTCTTCTATTACTTTGTTAAGTTGGTTCTATACTTAAGCACCTTAAAAGTCTCCCAAAGTGAAACTACATTCTTCATCTATCATTATACTCTACTTACTTAAGACACACTGCATTTAAATGATTTGTTTTATTTTCATCACAAATACAGGTAATTTCATTGCTATTTTTAGGATAATTGCTTTTTCACTTTGTTTTACTTTCATTATATCTTATTATAGATTCATTCCGTTAATAAATACTTATTGAACATCTATTCTGTAGTCACTTTTATAAGTAAGGAGGATACAGTGAGAAGAAAGACAAATACTCTGTCCTTCTGGAGTTTTCATTCTAGCAAGGGAGATACTACAATGACTGTACTGTACTTTAAAATATTTTGGAACAGTGTGATTGTAAACGTGTATTGTTTTGTTAAACTTCAATTCTAAAAACAATCAGTTGCCTTAAATTAAGATCCTATATTCCTGGAGTGGTCAGTTAGTATAATATCACAGACTATACTCCAAAGGATGCTACTACAAGTTCTTCTCTTATCCTATCAAGACCAACACCCCATGCTTTGTTAATTAGCACACTGTAAGTCAAAAGGAGTGATTTTAGTGAAATTAGTGACCTTTTAATTAACATGATGAAGGGTTTGAAGTGAGCTTTCTGTGATAAAGATAAAGCTATTCAAGAAATATGGACTGCATAAAAATATTTTAGAGTCACTGCCAACATTTACATGAACAGAGTATTAGAAACCATTAGGCCCATTGCATTTGCAGTTAGAGATGGCACCCAAGGCTTGATTTCTAAACATTTCTAGGTCCAGTTATTCATTCAGAGAATTTCTCATTGCCTGATGCAACCACAGGTAATAAAATCCCAACTCTAGGATACCGTTATGTCTGCCCTAATAGAATCTTTCATGCAAGGTAATGGTCAAAACATCTGAAAGTACAGAGGGCTGAAGCTTTAAAAAGCTTAAAGAATGGGTTGAATTAACTACTTTGTGCCTGCTTGCTAATGAATACTTATTTAACTAAGGTCTGTACATGTAGCAGGATTTGTTTTGAGACTTGCTTTCATTATGACATGGTAGTAAGGCTGCAGATGAATAGCTAACCATTTTCCACTAAAAACTGCCTCAGCAGCTACTGTTGTTATCTACCAAAGAGAACCTTAAAAATGTGTATGACCAAATAAACTTAGGTAAGTTCATCTAAGAGGAGAAAATAAATAAGCACATAAAAGAATAAATAAATAACATAGTCTCAGATAATAATAAGGGCTATAAAAAAAGTAAGAAGCAAAAACATAGAGATTGGGAGATCAGAGAGAACCTCTCTGATAAGCCAGTATTTGAGCATAAAAAACCCAAGCCATAATTTACTTTTAAATAGCAGGTTGGTTTCCCCATCCCGCCCCCAGAAACAACCACTGAATCTATTTAAAGAAATAAACCCCAAATGTAAATCTCAAATTATTCCCAAAAATAAAATTTCATGGAACCTGAGCTTAAAATAATAAACTACAAAACACAAAAGAAAATAAGCCACTACAGGTAAGAATCAGTAGAAACAAGAAACAGCAAAAAATAGGCTTATAAAGACTATAAATACTGGAGTTACCAGATACAGAATACAGCATAAAGATATGAAATACATTTTAAAAAATAAGAGATGTTACTGAAATGTCTAAGGAATAACAGACTATCAAAAATAACCAGAAAATGTATTGAAAAATTACTTCTACAATTAAAAATATTGTAATAATTGGATAGAATAAATGGACAGGATAAACAGCAGCATATTAGACACAGGTGAAGAGGAGAATTAGTAATGATGAACTAGG
This sequence comes from Equus quagga, assembly GCF_021613505.1. Classification (NCBI taxonomy): domain Eukaryota; kingdom Metazoa; phylum Chordata; class Mammalia; order Perissodactyla; family Equidae; genus Equus; species Equus quagga. The sequence goes on along the minus strand of NC_060276.1, from coordinate 104,483,599 downwards.
TAATTGAACCTAACCCTCTAGCCAAGAACAATTAGAAAAGCTGGGAAAAATATTTTTTGTTTTTTAAAGGAAGTAAAGATATACTACTCGGTGAAGAATTTAGGGGAGGGAGAGAGTGGAAAGAGAAGAGCCAAGGAAAGAAGGAAACTAAGGAGCCAGCCCTGGTGGTCTAGTGGTTAAGATTCAGTGCTTTCACCACCACAGCCCAGGATCATTTTCTGGTCGTGTAAACACACCACCCTTCTGTCAGTTGTCATACTGTGGCAGTGGCTCACAGAGAGAACTAGAAACTAACAACTAGGATATACAACCATGCACTAAAGCTTAAAGAAAAAAAAGAAGGAAACTAGGATAGTGAGCAAAGGAGATAAAAGAGAGAATGGAGGAGTAGCACTATTCGAAGAGATGACAGCTGAGAAATCTCTAAACTGAGGAAAGATATCAAGCCACAGATTCCAGAAGCATTAATAATCCTTAGCAGACAAATACAAAGAAAATCAGCTGTGATGGTTAATTTTGACCTTAGCTAGGCCATGGTACCCAGTTTTTGGTCAAACATTAGTCTGGATGTTGCTGTGAAGATATTTTTCAGATGTAGTTAACATTTAAATCAGTAGATTTTGAGTGAAGCAGATTACCCTCCATAATGTGGGTGGGATCCATCCAATCAGCTCAAAGTCTTAAGAGAAGACTGAGGTACTCCAAGGAAGAAGACATTTTGCCTTCAGACTGCCTTCAGACTCAAGCTGCAACATCAACTTTTCCCTGGGTCTCAGCCTGCTGGCCCGTCCTGAAGATTTTGGACTTGCCAGTACCTACAATACATAAGCCAAATCCTTAAAATCTCTCTCTTGGAGAGAGAGAGAGAGAGAGAAAGAGAATATCTCTCTATGTATCTAGATAGATAGAAAGATAGCTAGAAATAGAGATAAGATATATATCTACAGATATATAAGTTATAGATGTATAAGTTATATATCTATAGATATATGGATAGATATAGATATAGATGGATATCTACCTATAGATATAGATACAGACATAAGATAGATATTTATAGATATGTGTCTATCTATATATCAGTATCTATGTAAATAGATAGACCTTATTGGTTCTGTTTCTCTTAAGAATCCTAATACAACACCTAGGCACATCACAGAAAACTTGGTAAAGCCATAGATAAAAAGGAAAATCCTAATATAGCTAGATGTAACAAACAGATTCATTCCACAGAAGTAGCAATAAGACTGACAGTTGACTTCTGAACAAAACAATGGAAGCCATGTCAATGTAATTAAAATTTTAAAGTGCTGAGCCTAACATAGAATTTTATCCCACTTCTAAAAATTAAGGTAAAATAAAAGCATTTTCAGACATACACTAGAAGAATCAATTAATCACTAGCAGATGTGCACTAGCATGTTCTTCAGGCACAAAGAAAGTGCTCTTAAGTAGAAGAAGATATAAGAAGGAATGAAAATCAAACAAATGGGTAAAAAGGTAGGTACATATTAAAAGAATATAATTATATAAAACAACTATTAAAATATATTGTGTGGTTTAAAATATATATAGAATTAAAAATATGTGACTAAAATAGTAAGTTTGGAGAAGAATAAATTGAGTTAAAGAATCCTATGGTCATTGTATTATTCAGACAGAGAAAAAAGCACTAATTTATATTAGACAATAGTAAGCCAACAATGCATATTATTGTTTCTAGAATAACTACTAAAATAATAGTTTTTAAAATTGTATAAAGCAAGTAATGAACACTGAATGACTAAAACGTAGTAAGTCGATTCAAAAGAAGGCAAGAAAGAGGAAAAAAGTATGAGAAAACTAAAAAGCAAAGAGAAAGGTAGCAGGGGCGGCCCCATGGCCAAGTGGTTAAGTTCGTGAGCTCCACTTCAGCGGCCTGGGGTTCACCAATTCAGATCCTGGGCGTGGACCTACACACCACTCATCAAGCCATGCTGGGGTGGCATCACACATAGAAGAGCAGGAAGCACTTACAAGTAAGATATACAACTATCTCCTGGGGCTTTGGGGAGAAAAAAAAAGGAGAAAGATAGCAGATTTAGGCCTAAATATATCATACATTACATCAAATGTAAATAGACAATTAAAAGGCAAAAACAGTAACTATATGCTGCTTGCAAGTGACACACCTTAAATATAAGGATACAGAAAGGTTGAAAGTAAAAGGATAAAAAGATATACATATATTAACCAGAAGAGGCCTCTATATCTATATTAATATTAGAAAAAATAGACTAATGATGAAGCATTAATAGAGTTAGAGAGATATTTCATCATCATAAATGAGTCAGTTTACTAAGAAGATATAACAATTCTAAATTGTCATACATCTCATAACATAGCCCTAAAAATATTTAAAGCAAAACTTGACATCACTAAAGGATAAACAAACAAATTCACAATCCTAGTGCAATATTTTCACACACCTTTCTCAGTAACTCATAGAAAAACCAGACGAAAAAATCAGTAAGGAGAAGCTTTGAAAAGCATGGCTAACAAACTTGCCCTTATTTACACATGTGGAGCATTGAATCCCAAAACTGCAGGGTACACATCCTTCTCAAGAGCACTTGGAGCATTTAAAAAGCTGCCCATATATCAATGTATGCTCTCTGATCACAATAGAATTAAACTAGAAGTAAATAACAAAAAGATAGCTAGAAAATCTTTCATATATTTGGAAATTGAGCAGTACTTAAATGACCTATGGTTCAAAGAAACAATCATGACAAAAATCAGAAAGTATTTTCAACCAAATGATAATTTCAACAAACCAAGAAAGTATCAAAACTTATGGATCCAGCTAAAGCTATGCTTAAGGGGAAATTCATAGAGTTAAATGCATGTATCAGAAAGAAAACCTGAAAAACAATGATTTAAGCATCTGTCTCAAGAAGTTAGAAAAATAATAGCAAATTAAAACAAAAACGTAGAGCTAAGGGAAAATTAAGGGCAGAAATTAGTAACATAGAAATCAAGCAACCAACACACTCTTGAAAAACAAGATGGAGAACTCACTCCATCATACATTAACTTACTCCACAGCTATAGAAATTAAGACATTATGGTACTGGCACAAAGACAGACAAATAGAACAATGGAGCAGAATTCAGAGTCCAGAAACAAACTCCCACACGTATACAGACACTTGGTTTATGACAAATGTGGTACTGCAGAGCAGAGGAGAAAGCGTGGCATTTTCAATAAATGGTGCTGAGTCAAATTAATATATACATGGAAAATATAAGAAACTTGACTCCTGGGGCTGGCCCCGTGGCCGAGTGGTTAAGTTCGCTCACTCTGCTGCAGCGGCCCAGGGTTTCACCAGTTCGAGTGTTGAGCGTGGACATGGCACCACTCATTGACCCATGCTGAGGTGGCATCCCACACGCCACAACTAGAAGGACTCATAACTAAAAATACACAACTATGTACCAGGGGGCGTTGGGGAGAAAAAGAAAAAAATAAAATCTTTAAAAAAAAAAAGAAACTTGACTCCTATCTCACATAATATATAAAAATAAATTCAGGAATCTAGTGGATCTAAATATGAAATAAAAAAAACTTTTTAAAAGGTTCTAGAAGATAACTTAGGAGATTATCTTCATGATCTAGGAATAAGGTAATAATATTTTTAAACCAGACATAAAGAACAATAACCATTAATGTTATATTGCATTAAAACTAACAACAACTTTTCATCAAAAGACACTAGAAAAAGGTGGGGCTGGCCTGGTGGCATAGTGATTGGGTTTGCACATTCTGCTTCAGCAGCCTGGGGTTTAGCAGGTTCAGATCCCAGGGACAGACCTACACACCACTTGTTAAGCCATGCTGTGGTGGCATCCCACATGCAAAGAGGAGAAAGATTAGCATGGATGTTAGCTCAGGGACAATCTTCCTCAAGCAAAAAAAAAAAAGAGGAAGGAAGATTGGTAACAGATGTTAGCTCAGGATCAATCTTCCTCAAAAAAAAAAAGAGTGAAAAGGAAAACCTCAGACTGGGAAAAGACATTTGTAATACATATAACAAACAAAGGGCTCATATCTAGACTACAGAAAGGATTCCTATGAATCAATAAGTGAAAGACAGATGTGTTAGTCCGGGTGTTCTCAGAAGCAGATGCCAAGATGGGATTAAATGTGCAAGGATTTATTAAGGGAAATATCTGTGAGAGAAATTTAATTTAACTCACAAGAAAGTGTTTTCACACTTTCAGCCCCATAAAGGACATAGATTTTTTAAAAAAAAACATTCATTTATGTACATTTCTGCGGAAAAGTGATAGACTTCTAAACATAAAATAAATTATATTACAATAAAATATAATAGAAGTAGAATAGAATTAGGAGTTCATGGAGAAAAGTGAATGATGTAAAACTCCTAGTTAGAGTTTTAATTTGAAATGATATATAAAAAAGAAATTGGAAGAGACTGAGTTTACCTGGAACTAAGTAGATTACATTTTCTGCTATAAAGAGAGTTCAAGATGGAGACTAATTTCAGTCCCTACCCCACCTCCAAGTTTGTGGCTGCTGAAAATTTACACTCTCTATGTGCATAATTGAGAGCATTTTTACTTACATAATATTTAATCAAAATGGAAAAAATCAGCATATCTATATATTCAAGCATATGCTTTGCCTGTTGTAAGTAAAGTTCTTCAGGAATTGCTTTAAAAATTAAAGTTTTTATAACGATGACAAATATAGTGTAAATAAATATAATCTACTTTTTAATGGTTTTAAGTTCTCAACTTATATCCAGGCAGGAGCTTGCGCACCTCACAGGAGCTACGTCATTCTTTGTAGTAATTGCTACTGCACAAAGGAAAAAACGAAACCATGAAGAGAAATGCAGTAGCCCATTTAGGGCTGAGCATGAATACGAAATGGAAGTGTAAGAGAATAAATAGGTTGTAGAGACAGAATGAAGGGACTCTTCCTTAAGTGAAAATGTAATCATCTCAAGTACTTATGATGCACTGCACGGATGTTTATTTATATAAGAACATGTAAATATATACATCTGTTTAATTAAACGCACATTATAAATCCAGTGCTTTGGAATTGAAATGTAAGTACTATTCTAGCTAAGAGTCTCTTAACCACATAAAACGCACAATATGACATACAGCTTTTGGGAGTTTTGTTTTGCAGAAAAATAAGTTATTTGGAAAAATCTTAGAATATGTGGAATCATGCTAATCCAGAATATTTGAGGAATATACTTTGAAGTTACAGAAAAAAGCTAGGGCTATGAATTCAAAAAGAACTGAGCTCATATCATAGCTCTCCAACTTAATAGTTGTATGTCCTTAGACAAGCCACTTAACTTCTATGAGCCTCAGGTTTTTTTCCGTAAAACTGGAGAAGCTAATATCTAACATAATAGGATATTGGAATGGGGCTCTTCTTGCTTGAGATATCAAAATAATAAACATCAGAACACAGATGTGAAACTAGACTCCTTCACCAACCCCACTCCTACAGAGTTACTAAGGAAATAGTCCATGACTCTTTTCTCAGTTATATTTTGCTGCATAACAAACCATCTCACAACTCAGTGCTTAAAACTACAAACATATATTATTTCTCACACTTCTGTGAATTGTCTTGGTAGTTCTGGTCTGGGCCAGCTTGGCTGGGCTAGATGATCTAGAATGGCTTCATTCACACATCTGGCTGTTGACTTGATGTCAGATGGGGTAATAGGAAGAGCCTGGCCACACGACTCTCATCATCCAGCAGGCTAGTCTAAGCTTTTTCACACAGTGGTAAGCACACAGTGCCCAAGAGAGACAAGAAAGGTCAAGCCCCACTGTGCAAGCAGTGTTTAAGTCTCCTTGCACCACAATTACTACTGTCCCATTGGCCAAAGCAAGTCTCATGGCCAAACTACCACAACTCTTGAATCCCTCAGAAAGATAAGAGATATAAAAAGGGATTTAAGAACACAGTCCCAGCTGCTAGTCAGATCTTGATAAATATATGTTGAACGCAAGAATAAATGAATGAAAGAAAAAAACTGAGAAGATGGTGGTGCCATTAACCAAAATAGGAGCTTAGGAAAAGAAGCAGGCTTGGCATTAATAGAAAAGAGTGAATTCCATTTCAAATACATAGAATCTTGAGATACTCATAAGACATTCAAGTAAAGACATCCCATAGACAATTGGATATACATTTCTGGAGACTTGTGAAAGGATTTCCTGGAGCTATTTTAGAAATTAAAAATAAACTTCTTATTTGGATCTGTCCTTTATGATTATCCTTTATTTACAATTGTATCCTACATAGCAATGGGCTTAAAATATTAAATTTCCTCAAATCTAAGATGTATTTTCCACATTTTAACAGTTCATTTAAGATGTGTGTTACATCCATGTGTACATTTAACAAGATCATATTCCTTTCTTTATGAAAAGCTGATGTTAAATCAATGCAACATCTTAAAATTTATAGCATCTTAAAATAAAGTAACTATGATTAACTGTAAACCCTTGACCTGCTGTGTCTAGGAGTAGATTTTAACCCATTAGGTAAGGTTATTTTCAGTCTAGACTCAGTCAAGAAGTTTCTCTTGATCTTTCTGCAAAACCTGTTCCACGCTCACCCATCTCAGAAAAAGCCACCACTATTCAGCCCGTTGATAAACTTAGAAACCTCACAGATATTCTTGATTCCTTCTTCCTCATCTGAAATATTCAGTCCATTGCCATATACCACTAAATCTACCTCCAAAATATGACTCAAACACATCTCTACCAGCCTAGGTCAAGCAACCATCATCAACAACCTGGACTATTTTGATAGCCTCTGAGCTGGTCCTCTTGCTTTCACTCTGGCCTTCCTGCTCTCCACTTTCCAAAAGGCAGCCAAAGGATTTTTTTAATGTAAGGTACATCATATTATTCTCCTACTTAAAATTCTGCAAATTCCCATTGCACTTAGGATAAAATCCAAAATGACGCCCACAGCCTTCCATGAATTTCAAGCCTCTGCCAACATTTTTAACCTGATCTTGCACCGCTCTCCACTTTGTTCCATTAAAACTGACATATTTTCAGTTTTCCTAATTTTTATTAAGCTCTTTCCCTCCTCAGAACCTTAATGCATGCTATTCTCTCTGCCTGGCCTACTTCTCCACTCTCTTCCCCCCGTTCACCCATACTTATCTTTTAGGTCTCAGCTGAAGTGTCACCTCTTCAAAGAACACTTCCGTGATCTTTCTACCCAAACGGATTATATTTACGTCCATTATCTTACCTGACTCCATCCGTTCTTTTCATTTAAAGCAATTATCAACATTTCTAATATATATATATGTGTGTATATATTCATGCGTTCACACATGTATATATGTGTATTTGTGTATATATGTATGTATGCATGCGTATAGTTTATTTTTGTATCCCCGACTGGACCATGAATTTCATGAGGGCAAAAACTGTGCCTGACTGTCTTGTTCACTATCCAATGGTTCACATCCTGCCCAGAGCACAGTAAACACTTAATAAATATTCCTGAAGGAATAAACAAAGAAATAACCAAAACATCCTCATACAAATGAACAAAATAGTTGGTCCCAAATAAACACAGTAGCTTACGATCAGAGCAACTAGAAAATAGGGTGCTCAGGTGAATAACGGACAAAAGCCGCAGATTCTACAAACAGAACAAGAAACAATTTACAGTTAAAAAGTTAAAGCAACAGGCACAATATATTGGCAAGAAGCAAAACTTTAAATTTCCTCAGCAATACTAAGATTACAACGTTTAAAATCTAAATTCGGGGCAAAGACTGAGTATTTTCCACAAATACCAAGGGTCCTGATACAAGTAAGTAACTTCCCAAGGCTGACGGTTATGTGGCAACAATGGCAAAAGATCCAGAGGAAGGCCACAGGAGCCCAGGAATGGGAGAGGCTGCTGGCTGTCCCCCCAACAACCACTCTCCCTTTCTTCTATGTAATCCAATTTTTTTTTGGTAGTGGCCATGACTGATATAGGCAAAGTTTCAGAAGCATAGAGAAGAAAGCTGTGTGTCATGGCACGAGAAAAGGTTGCAGTGAGATGACATGTCTGCAGTGTTGCCAATGCATATTCTAGAATCTTGGGCCTTGAGTGTTTGCTCCACATTACAAATTTAAGCGAAGGAGGAAGGTCTCTTTTCTGGAAAGAGGGCAATGGGGTACAGTAAGGAATGAAATCAAGAGACCCAGCATCCAGGCTCTGGCTAGCTTCTTACTATCTGCAGAACCTGAGCATGGCAGCAGGCTCGTTGTGCTGGCTCATTCACATATTCTCCATGCAAAAATGTTGGCTATGAGGACTCCATGGAAACACACAGAAATCTGCTCAGGACTCCCAGAAAGATAATGAGTTGTGTCAGACCTTGAAAGTTGGGTATGATCTTGCCAGATAGAGATTCTACTCAACTGTGGAGTCACATTTATCTTTCATGCCCCCAAAAATGGATCCCTGAGTCAGAGTCAGAAGTCATTCTGGATCTGCTGTTAGTTGGTTGTGTGATATTAGGCAAGTAATTCACTCTCTCTGGGTCTCACTTTTCCCAACTGCAAAATGAAGGAATCGAATTAGATGACCTCTTAGATCACCCTGTCTTAACCTGTGGACTTGTTCCCCCCAAGATCTTCTTTTTTTAATAAATTTTATTTTTTAGAGCAGTTTTAGGTTCACAACAAAATTGAGGGGAAGGTACAGAGAGTTCCTATATGCCCCCTGACCCCACACATGCATTATCCCCATTATCAGTATCTCCACAGAGTAGTACATTTGTTACAACTGATGAACCTACACTGATATCTCATTATCACACAAAGTCCATAGTTTGCATTATGGTTCACTCTTGGTGTTGTACATTCTATGGGTTTGGATAAACGTATAATGACGTATACACATTACAGCATCATACAGAGTATTGCCACTGCCCTAAAAATCCTCTGTGCTGTCTATTCATCCCTCCCTCCCCACTAACCCCTGGCAACCACTGATCTTTTTACTGTCTCCATAGTTTTGCCTTTCCCAGAATTTCATATAGTTGGAACCATACAGTATGTAGCCTTTTCAGATTGGCTTCTTTCACTTAGTAATATGAATTTACATTTCCCCCATGTCTTTACATGGCTTGATAGCTCATTTCATTTTAGCACTGAATAATATTCTATTGTCTGGATGTACCACAGTTTATTTATCCATTCACCTACTGAAGGGCATGTTGGTTCCTTCCAAATTTTGACAATTATGAATAAAGCTGCTATAAATACCATGTGCATGTTTTTGTGTGGACATAAATTTTCAACAGCTTTGGGTAAATACCAAGGAGTACAACTGCTGGATTGTATGGTAAGAGTATGTTTAGTTTTGTAAGAAATTGCCAAAGTGTTGTCCAAAGTGGCTGTACCATTTTGCATTCCCACTAGCAATGAATGACAGTTCCTATTGCTCCACATCCTTGACTGCATTTGGTGTTGTCAGTGTTTCCAATTTTGGCCGTTCTAATAGGTGTGCAATGTTATCTCATTGTTGTTTTAATCTGCAGTTCCCTAATGACGTATGATGTGGAGCATCCTTTCAGATGCTTACTTGCCATCTGTCTATCTTCTCTGGTGAGGGTGTCTGTTCAGGTCTTTGGCCAATTTTTAAATCAGGCTGTTTTCCTATTGTTGAGTTTTAAGAGTTCTTTGTATATTTTGGATAGCAGTCCTTCTTCATAAACATCTTTTAGAAATATTTTTTCCCAGTCTGTGGATTCTCCTTTTTTCTCTGCACAGTGTCTTCCACAGAGCAGAAATTTGTAATTTTAATTAAGTCTAGCTTATCAATTCTTTCTTTCCTGGACTGTGTCTTTGGTGTTGTTTCTAAAAAGTCATCATCAAACCATAGGTCATCGAGATTTTCTCCTATGTTATCTTCTAGGAGTTTTACAGCTTTGCATTTTACATTTAGGTCTGGGATCCACTTTGATGTAATCAAATTTTTATGCTGATTATGGCCGCCTAACTAAAGGCTGAATTTTTTTTTAATTTTTATTTTTTTGGATGTACATCATATTTCAAATTCTGTATACATTACATCATGTTCACCACCCAAACACTAATTATAGTGCATCCCCTCACTGACCCTAATCACCCCTTTTGCCCTCCCTCCTCCCCCCTTCCCCAATGGTAACCACCAGTCCAATCTCCAATGCTATGTGTTGTGTTTTTTTGTCGTTTTTATCTTCTACTAATGAGTGAGATCATATGGTATTTGACTTTCTCCCTCTGACTTATTTCACTCAGTATAATACCCTCAAGGTCCATCCACGTTGTCACAAATGGCCAGATTTCGTCATTTCTTACGGCTGAGTAGTAGTCCATCGTGTATAAATACCACATCTTCTTTATCCATTCGTCCCTTGATGGGCACCTAGGTTGCTTCCAAGTCTTGGCTATTGTGTATAATGCCGCAATGAACATAGGGGTGCAAGTATCTTTATGCCTTTGTGTTTTCAAGTTCTTTGGATAAATACCCAGCAGTGGGATAGCTGGATCATATGGTAGATCTATCCTTAATTTTCTGAGGATACTCCATACTGCTTTCCATAGTGGCTGCACCAGTTTGCACTGCCACCAGCAGTGAACAAGGGTTCCCTTGTCTCCACACCCTCTCCAACATTTGTTGTTTCCTGTCTTGTTAATTATAGCCACTCTGACTGGAGTGAGGTGATACCTCATTGTAGTTTTGATTTGCATTTCCCTGATAGCTAATCAGGTTGAGCATCTTTTCATATGCCTGTTGGCCATCTGTATATCTTCTTTGGAGAAATCTCTGTTCAGATCTTTTGCCCATTTTCTAATTGGATTGTTGGTTTTTTTGTTATTGAGCTGTATGAGTTCTTCGTATATTTTGGATATCAACCCCTTATCTGATATGTGGTTTGCAAATATCTTCTCCCAATTGTTAGGTTGTCTTTTCATTTTGTTGATGGTTTCCTTTGCTGTGCAGAAGCTTTTTAGTTTGATGTAGTCCCATTTGTTCATTTTTTCTTTTGTTTCCCTTGTCTGGTCAGACATGGGACTTGAAAATATGTTGCTCAGACCAATGTCATAGAGCGTACTGCCTATGTTTTGTTCTAGAAGTCTCATGGTTTTGGGTCTTACGTTCAAGTTGATTTTTGTGCATGGTGTAAGGGAATGATCTACTTTCATTCTTTTGCATGTGGCTGTCCAGTTTTCCCAACACCATTTATTGAAGAGACTCTCCTTTCTCCATCGTATGCTCTTGGCTCCCTTGTCGAATATTAGCTGTCCATAAACGTGTGGGTTTACTTCTGGGCTCTCAATTTTGTTCCATTGATCTGTGTGTCTGTTTTTGTGCCAGTACCATGCTGTTTTGGTTACTATGGCTTTGTAGTATAATTTGAAATTGGGGAGTGTGATACCTCCAGCTTTGTTCTTTTTTCTCAGGAATCCTTTGGCTATTCGGGGTCTTTTGTTGTTCCATGTAAATTTTAGGATTCTTTGTTCTATTTCTGTAAAAAATGTTGTTGGAACTTTGACAGGGAGTGCGTTGAATCTACAGATTGCTTTAGGAAGTATGGACATTTTAACAATGTTAATTCTTCCAAGCCAAGAGCACGGAATATCTTTCCATTTCTTTGTGTCTTCTTCAATTTCTTTCAACAATGTTTTATAGTTTTCGGCATACAGATCTTTCACCTCTTTCGTTAAGTTTATTCCTAGGTATTTTATTCTTTTTGTTGCAATTTTAAATGGGATTGTATTCTTAATTTCTCTTTCTGCTACTTCATTGTTAGTGTATAGAAACGCAACCGATTTTTGTACATTGATTTTGTATCCCGCAACTTGACTGTATTCCTTTATTATTTCTAAAAGTTTTTTAGTGGATTCTTTAGGGTTTTCTAGATATAAAATCATGTCGTCTGCAAAGAGTGACAGTTTCACTTCTTCGTTTCCAATGTGGATCCCTTTTATTTCTTTTTCTTGTAAAGGCTGAATTTCTAATCCTCTTTTGCTGCTATGCAGGGCCATGTGATAAAGTTCTGGCCAACAGAGTATAAAGAGAAGTTATGTATGCAAACTTGGGTTCTGACCCTTAAAAGGAGGAGCGCATTTTCATTCCTTCCCTCCTATGGCTTTTTCCATCCTGCTATCTGGAATATGAATAATATGGCCAGCCATCTTGAACTGCACAGACAAGTACAGAAGAGGGACAGAGGAGCAACAAGATAGAAGGGGACTGGATCCCTGTACAACCATGCAGAGCAGTGTTGTCATACCAGCCAGGGACTACTACCTAAAAGAAAAATAAATTCCTATCTTGTTTAAGCCATTGTTAATTTGGATTTCTGTTATAGGCAGCAGAAGGTACATCCTAACTAATAGAGCAGGTCATGCAAGAGAAATCTAGACCTTGGCATACAAGAGACCATTCTCTCACTCCTAAGAAAGGGTTTTCATCTGTCCTTGAGATGGGAACTGGAAAGTAACGACAGAACTCACTTCATTTAATTTATAGTGGTTGCATATAATTAAATAATACGTATTAAAATGTTTATGGTTCCTATTAAATCAAATGTACTCATCATTCTTTTGTATTCTTCCTAAAAGTCAAAGTTACAGAGACCCTCTAGATGTGTCATAAATGAGTTTCCTGATTGGACTCTACTGCGCAATGTCAGTAAATATTTGGGGGCTGAGAATGAGCAAAACCAAGTAAGGAGCTTCTTTGTACCTAGAGCCAAGCCAAAACTCCTCTCCCTACTCTGATTCATACACTCCTTACAAAATGTTGCTTTAACAATTCATGGTATGTGCTGTACCATAACAGAGTTACATTTCAGGTATTTTAATTGAGTACGCTGAATATTCTCTGTTTCCCCTCCCCCCATTTTATTCCTTCCTTCTCTGTGCCCTTTACTAATCCCCATGCAGTGCATCAATTAACTCCCTCATGCTCTAGCCTCTGGTTGGGTTTGGCCAATCAGAAGCTTGGGCAGGGGACTGGAGGGTGGGACAAAGGACAAGTTTGGATATTTATTCCCTCAGCTTCTTCCCTGCCTGGCCACAGTTGGCAGTGGCTCTTTTTCTCAACTGAAGGCCAAGAAGGGAGCATAGAATGTCCCTGTTGTACATTTGGATAATTTCTCAGAGTGAAGGCTAGGTGTGGCTGTGAGCTGTTGACAAATTGGAAGCCACCACCACTCTCAGGCCATGACAATTAGGAATCAAGCCCAGCGTGAAATACTGTTGGGACAAAAGTACAGTGGCCTGGTAGCCTCTGCTGCTTCACAGTCTATCACCCCTTTGCCGTGATGCAGCCAGTAAACCTTGGTCTAAACTGCATTCAGAGAGAAAAAGTGCTAAGGACTAGAGACATGAATTCTCAAGCTTTAGTGTGCATATGACTCACCTAAGGAGCTCGTTAAAGATGTAGATTCCTGGGCTGCATTTCAGGAAATTCTGATTCAGCTGATCTGGACTTTGGCCTGGAATCTGTAACAAGTTGCCTGGGTAGTTTGGGCCCAAGTGGTCAAAGGGGCACACTTTGAGAAACACTGAATTAGAGCTTTATAGTTAAAAAAAAGAGATCTAATATCCAAGCGGCCATTCTGCCTTCTCTAGCTGGGCAGCAGGAAGTTATCTCCAGCTAAACTCCATACTTTCTCTGACTTCTCCACTGTGGAAGGTAATATATACTTTATGACAAAATATGAGCCTTTTGCCTCACTCAAAACTAAGTGCACTGATCTGATAGGTATTCTTTAGGAATGGCATGTGGCTTGAGGTGTGGCTTAGTACTGCATTTAGTGGTGCGCTGGAGCCATCTTGCACTGGCTTGCAAGGGCTGCTTGTTAAATTTTGTGAGCCGGTTAATCTGTTGGTAGTTTGAATTGGCCATGGTGGGGCTATTTATGTTACTGCTACAATTTGGGATCCCCTCTTCCTTCCACCTTCTAAGCAGTTTGGTAAACATTTAGCAGCATACCAACAAATGGGTTCCTTCCAAGAGTATAAAATCTCTTGGTTTTCAGGATGTTTTTTTCTGGTTAAAAAAATGCTGCCTCCAAGACACTGGGAGAGATTTCCCAAATGTCCAAGGATGTAACACTTGTCTGTTTCCTGAGGGAGTGGGGGGATTACTCTGCTTGGATGCAAAAATGATTTAGGGCTGGTAAAGATCAAAACAGTAGTGGAATACTTTTCATTTATGCTCAGTCTCATAGTCAATATTTATTTTTTGATAAATATTATCATCACTAATACCACCCAACCTCTAACCCAAAGTTGGAAAAACACAAGTTTATATCTGCCACTTGGCCTTTCATGTATGTTGATTCTGCAGATAACCAAATGATCTTGGCCCATTGTATGGCACACTCAAAAGGCAAGTGGATAGAGTTAAATGAAAATATAATTTATAAATAGCGTTGTAAGGTTGAAGGAAGCAATAGGAATGGTGAATAACCCTGTGGCTGGCAACAGATGGAGTGATTTCTATTTCTAGGCCTAAAGGAAAGGGAGTGATTACCAGAGGCTGGCAAGAGCTGTGGCTCGTTGCTACTCATAAGGGCTCCTTGTACCAGCAGCATCAGCATCACTGGAAAAGTCAGGTTCCACCCCAGACCTATTGAACCAGAACCTGCATTTTAACAAGACTCAGATTATTTGTATGTTTATTACGGTTTGAGAAACTCTGCTGTAGCTATAGGAGTAGACAACCTACAGGTATTACGGAGTTTAGCTGGAGATAACTTTCTGCTGCCCAGCTAGAGAAGGCTGAATGGCTACTTGGATATTAGATCTCTTTTTTTTTTTTTTAACTATAAAGCTCTAATTCAGTGTTTCTCAAAGTGTGCCCCTTTGACCACTTGGGCCCAAACTACCCAGGCAACTTGTTACAGATTCCAGGCCAAAGTCCAGATCAGCTGAATCAGAATTTCCTGAAATGCAGCCCAGGAATCTACATCTTTAACGAGCTCCTTAGGTGAGTCATATGCACACTAAAGCTTGAGAATTCATGTCTCTAGTCCTTAGCACTTTTTCTCTCTGAATGCAGTTTAGACCAAGGTTTACTGGCTGCATCACGGCAAAGGGGTGATAGACTGTGAAGCAGCAGAGGCTACCAGGCCACTGTACTTTTGTCCCAACAGTATTTCACGCTGGGCTTGATTCCTAATTGTCATGGCCTGAGAGTGGTGGTGGCTTCCAATTTGTCAACAGCTCACAGCCACACCTAGCCTTCACTCTGAGAAATTATCCAAATGTACAACAGGGACATTCTATGCTCCCTTCCTGATTCTGAGTTTGAAATACAAAGCCAGCAGTCTCATAAGGGCTTTGACAGATAATCTTGCTGAAATGAAGTACTGAAATACAACCACAGTAACTAGTGTCCATTGTGAGTTCTTGCATGGCAAAGAACTCTGGAGGAAATCCACCAATTTAACAGTCTCTCACTACTCAAAATGTGGTTCCTGAACCAGAAGGATCAGCATTATATGGAAGAGCTTGTTAGAAATCTTGGGCCCCACCTCAGACCTAGTGAATCAGAATCTTCATTTTTTATCAAGATTAACAGATGATGTATATGCATACTAAAGTTTGAGAAGCATCACCTTAAGCAAACATCTGGGGGCCGGCCCAGTGGCGCAGCAGTTAAGCGTGCACGTTTCACTTCTCGGTGGCCCGCGGTTCGCTGGTTCGGATCCCGTGTGTGGATATGGCATCGCTTGGCAAGCCATGCTGTGGTAGGCGTCCCACATATAAAGTAGACGAAGAGTAGAGGAAGATGGGCATGGATGTTAGCTCAGGGCCAGTCTTCCTCAGCAAAAAGAGGAGAATTGGCAGTAGTTAGCTCAGGGCTAATCTTCCTCAAAAAAAAAAAAAAAAGAAAAGAAAACATCTGCTCATATGGGTCTTTTTATTTAATTACTTGTTTTTTCTCATTTTTCCTAGAAAAATCTCAAATTTGTAACCACTTCGCATAAATGTTTTTTAACATTTGAATTACACATCTTGTACCTTCATCAGAGTGTACTGTGAATTCTGAATAAAAAAATTCTAATCTATATTCCGGGTGCCTTACAGAAGAAAAACAGTCAAGCTGTATATAAAATTAATCTGTTTCTAAAAAAATTCTTCATAAATCTGACTCAGGTTTTTAGTTTCTGCTCTCTTTCACAAGGTCAACTTTGTAAAATTTAGGACAGTTACATTGAACAGAATATTTCTCCACAAGGTTTCTCAAAACCAATGAAATATATTTATAAATTTTGTAAACATTTATATATGCCCATTAATAGCTATATTATCACTATATTCAATATCCAATTGATGAAATCAATTACACTCAATCATAAAATTCAAGAAGCATTTGCTAAAGACCCATGAAATCAAATTTTGCAACTTTTGAAAATTAAAATTTTACAAGAATGTACAACTGAAACTTGCGTTGATACAAACTGCTAACTATAACAACATAAGAGAATCAATTTCTGAACTGCAAGTATAGTTATATTGTTAATTGAAACATAGGTAAAATGAAATCTCTTAGCTAATGCTAAGTCATTAACTGACTTAAAATATTTGTTTTGCTTTGTAATTTTCTATGTTAATTTGATACTCAGTACTTGATTAAATTTACCTTTCATTTAAGCATAGACATTTAATTTAGCTCCTACATTATATTATGCATATGAATAAATGCAACATGTAATAAAAGTATATAAATTTTAGAATAAACTTTAATTATTTGATTTTTTCCTCTATGCATTAATATATTTGCATAAATATTTGCAGTTTTGTTCAGGTTCAAAGATTTCTCAACTTGTAACACCTATTAACTGCATAAACCATATTTTAAAAATGGTCTTGATGTCATCACCAGACTGAAGAATTTTGTACTTGATGATGGTATGCATCAATAAAATTATGTTTTCTTTTGAATGTATGGTCTAAAATAATCAGAACTCTTCATGCAGTTCAGTTCATATCACGTGGTATCTATCCATAGACTCAACTGCTATAATCTGAGTCCTTATAACCCCTGTTCAAGGATTTATGGAGCTGAAATCCTGATAACTACAATAGTTACCATTTATTCACAGTCTACTAAATGTCAAGCACTCTACTGGGTGCCTTATATACGTGATCTCATTTGAACCCCACTACAAGCCTATGAAGTTGGTATAATTGTTCTAAATATGAGATAAGGGAATTGAAGCTCAAGACATTGAATGACTTGCCCCATTGTTCACTGCAGGCAAGGGGGCAGAGTCAGAATTTGAACTCAAGATTCCAAACTCTACCTCTTTACACCCTGCCACGATGTCTTGATGGAATGTTAAAGTATATTTGTTGAACACCTGTTCTGTGTAAGACACTGTACTCAGCTCCAAAGAGGATTCAGGATGAATGAACACAATCCTTACCCTCAAAAAGGCTTTAATCTAATTGAGATAGAGGACAGGAATGAAAGATGTGAACAAGTAGTTTTATTACTGACAAGAATGTAGGTAAATTGTGCTTTTTATTAAAGTTTTGTTTTAGTCCAGAATGGGACATGCTCATTACAAATTATAATATATTACAATGGATCTATAATAATTGTCTTATTATGAGTTCCTCCACAAGCTAAATCTCAGATAAGAAATCTAGTAAAAGAGTTTATTTAGTAAGATGGGCTGCATCAAAATCAAAAGTTTTTCCTCTGTGAAAAACCTGTTAAGAGGACAAAAAGACAAGCTGCAGACTGTGATAAAGTATTTGAAAGCCACATATCTGACAAAGGACTAGTATCTGTAATATACAAAGAGCACTAAAAACTCAGTGTGAAAAAATAATGGCAGCACCAAATGCTGAGAAGCATATGGAAAAACTGGATCACTCATATGTTGCTGGTGGAAGTGTAAAATGATACAGCTACTCTGGAAAATTTTGATGGATTATTTTAAAACTAAACATGTAACTACTACACGACAGTAATTGCAAAACTGAGTGTTTATCCCAGAGGAATGAAAATTATGTTCATGTAAAAACCTGCACAAGAACGTTCATAGCAGCTTTCTTTGTAACAGCTGAACACTGGAAACAGCCCAAATGCCTCTCAAAGGGTGAATGGTTAAACAAATTGTGGTACATACATGTTATGGAATACCACTCAGTTAATTCCTTCAATCCTATCCTTCTTTTAAAGTGTTCATTTTTAATTAGGTTATCTTTAATAACTATGAACCACCATAGCATATCACCTGTATGAGATTCTTCTTGGAAAAACTAATGAAGAGTTTGTAAAAATGGGTCAAAAGCAGATAAAATCTTGTCTTAAAATGTTTATACTGTTATTCCCTTGTCAAATTTACCTCCTCTAAGTGTTCTTTGTAATTTCAAATTTTGTTTCAACACAATTTCATGGCCCACCATGGAAATCCAGGAAAAAGTCATTTTAAAGTGTACCCATGGCATATCATCAGGAGAAGTAGTCAATGAAAGACACATCTTTCTGAAAGATTTTATCAAATACAAGTTAGAAATCACCAGGAACCAGGCCTGGAACTGGCATTTCTTGCCAATTGAACAGAGACTACTTTATTAGGAAAAGAAGTTTTATTGGCACCTTCTTTTATAGATTTGAACACAACTATGTTTCACCCTCTCCAAAGAAAGCAGTATTTCAGATATAATTTTTACTTTTCCAGAATTGTTTTTCTAACTTTTGAAAGTGAGCGTTTTTCAAATAAGTCACTGTAAAGGTATAAAATGTAACCATTTGCTACCATCTAGTGGAACTACTAAGTTTTGCACAGAAACATTTTTCGCTTTAACATAGTCATTCTACGTCATCACCTTCATCTGATTCTTCTTGATTACATGAATTCGTGGTGGTAAAAGTAAAACTTCTTGATATATGATCCAAAATTCTTAACACACAAAGATCAAGTGTAAGGGACAAGATAGAAAGAGAGGGAAAGTCTTCTGAAGAAACATCATTGCACTGTTTCCCATTTAAAATAAAAACTCTTTTGATAGTCATCCATAAACTGATCAGAGACAAGGATGGCAAATTGTGCTCCACCTAAATTTATGCTCAGAAGACTTGGTTCTCATGCAAATTGACATTGTATCTTCATTCCCAGCTTGCTTCTTTCCTACATGATACACCATTTTATTGCCAGACTTTTCCACGCTCAGAAGACTGTGAAGTGAAAGGAGGAATGAGCACTCACCTTAACTCTTTAAGTGTGACTCAGCAGCTGATCATGCCTATGTACTGGCCACGAATTTAGCTCAAAGCTCCCCACCACAGAAGTGACATCTTTGCACCTATCAGTGTGAAAAGAAACTGGCTGCCTGTAAACCCAGCCAAACTACTTTGCAAGGCAACTCATTCCGCCGCTGGGCAGCCCAGGGGATTCCAAAGTGTTTCTTCAAATTGAGCTCAAATATTCTATCCTGTGATTTTCATCTATTGGTCTTAGCTCTGTATGCTGGGACAACATAGATTAAGGCTAATTTTTCCCTTGCATCAGAGGGCAACTATTCTATCTACCTCCCTCAAAGTATTTTCTCCTCCAGCTGCCATCATTGTTTCTCAAGGCACGATTTTTAGGTAAGAGACATTCTTAGTGCCATCTTGACCAGAGCCCTATCCCCTTCAGACTTGTCTGTCCTGAGGACATGATATCAGCAAATACAAGAGGGAGCAACTCCAATAATTGTCTACTCTAATCCATTTCAAATTTGGCTAGAATACTATTGGGGAAGTAATCATTGTGTGATCTATTGCTCCCTCCCACGGACCCAGGGATGGCTCAATAAGTGCCCTGGCCCTGGAACATTCCCCTAAATGAAAGCTGGATGCTGAGCTGTCACTTGGACCCAGATTCTTCCAGGAAGAAACCTTTCCCCTGAAGGATTCTCCCCTGTTCTGGGTAAATCATGAACTTCTTTGTATTGCTTAAGTATTTGCATAATATGGCACCTGGCCTGACCCACCAGTATATGTGCTCCTCCCCCTCCTCCAGTGGGAGGGGAACAGGGTCTTTGCCTGCAACACAAGATAGGTGCACGCAGTCCATCATCCTGTGCCAGTTACCAGGAGGGACCCTCTGGCCATGGGAGATTGGCACACACTACAGATGCTGATCTTGCTGTATCTCTTTTCCTTTCTGTGAGTAAAGCATTGTTCCAATCAGTGCCTTGAGTGTTGAGTCCTTCTTGTGACTCAGAACCCACAGAAGATGCAAAGGGGCAAGGTCTGTGGGCTCCTTCTTCTGGGGCTGGCATCATTATGATTTCTGCCTTCCTCCACACAATGGCAATCCTTAGTTAAGATTGGTAGCTAGATCTTCCTACTCAACAAATACTAAGCCTCTATATGAGGAATGATAAAGCTACCTGAGCAAGAGAAGCCTAGTTGTTTGTCAACATTCATACTTCCTTTCTTTGATAGAATTGGAAGTACTACCTGAGCAAATAGCCAGGGCCCCTGCTACAGATCTTGGCCCCTTCCCCTTGCCCCTCCTCCAAGGGGCTAGACATGGTGGTGGGCAATCCTGGCCCATGTGAATGAAGGGAACATTCTAAGATGGCAGAGTAACAAGATGTTACTGGCTCTTAATTAATGCCAGTCATGATATCCGTTCCCCTAGAGTGAACCCAGCATATATGGGGTTGAAATCAAAAGCACACGTTCCCAGTTCCCTGCTTCTTTAGTTACACTCATATGTAAATGTTTGTTTCTTTAATCTCTGACTCCTGAGCTTTACAACCAAATAGAAATTACAAATTGTTAAAGGTCAGATGGCCTCAAGCTGGGCACCCACTAAAGTTGTGGCTAAACACAGGGCCTTGAAGTTCTTTTACAGAGAAACTAATGTCTACAGAATATCAAGAAACCGAAGCTTCCCAGGCCCAACTCCTCAGCTTCCTGATGCCAGAGTCTACTTTCCACCATGGAGATACAGCCAAGGACACTCATCTGAGAAAGCTTTGTCTCCTCTGCTGTGAGCAGCTCCAAACACAGGCCAATGTGAAAACACTGACCAAGAAGGCCACGGCTCCCCTCCCCTACCTAAAACCCCAAATAAAATCCCCTACCCATTTCTTAATGGAGAGCTAGCAATTCTCGAGGCACTAGCCATTGCTTTGCTCCCTCTGCCTGGCAAAGAAAGTAAAGCCTTTCCTTGTCACTCAAGACTCTGTTCTCATTATTTGGATTGGCATTGGGTTCAGAGATTGACCTTTCGGTAACAAAGATAGCAGCCCAACAACCAGTCCTAGAGTTCCTACCCAAAATTTGACATAAAAGAGAAATGAACAAGTCGACATTTTAGAGCAGGGAGCTGGAAGCAAAAGTGAGAGGTCAAGAGAGGAAAGATGGATGGAGACATCATCTTCACCGTGGTGAGATTTGGCAAAGGAGGGACCAGAGACAAGGAGGAATTTAAAGACAGATCCTTAGAGAACACCAAAACTTAGAGGGTTGGAAAAGAAAGAAAAGTCAGAGAAGGAACAGTCAGGAGCCAGCCCAGTGGTGTAGCAGTTAAGTTCACGTGCTCCACTTTGGTGACCTGGGGTTCACCAGTTCTGATCCCAGGCACGGACCTATGCACTGCTTATCAAGCCACGCTGTGGCAGGCATCCCACATATAAAGTAGAGGAAGATGGGCATGGATGTTAGATCAGGCCAAATCTTCCTCAAAAAAAAAGAAAAGAAAAGAAAAAAGAAAAGGGAGCATAAAAAAATAGGGTAAATGCAACAACAAAAAAATTTAAAAATCCCATTAAAAAATGGACAAATGACTTCAATAGGCATTTCTCCAAAGAAGGTATACAAATGACAAAAAAAAACACATGAAAGATACTCAACATCACTAATAATTAGGGAAATGCAAATCAAAAATACAGTGAGATACCACCGCACAACCATTAAGATGGTTACTATAAAAAAAAAAAAACATAAAATAAGAAGTGTTGGCCAGGATGTGGAGCACTGAAACCCTTGTACACTGTTGGTGGGAATGTAATATGGTACGGTGGAAAACAGCATGACATTTCCCCAAAAAATTAAAAATAGAATTGCCATAAGATCCAGTAATTCCACTTCTGGTTATATATACCCAAAAGAATTGAAAGCAGGGTCTTAAAGAGATATTTGTCCACCCATGTTCAGAACAGCATCATTCACAATAGCCAACAGGTGGGAGCAACCCAAGTCTCCATGGACAAATGAATGGATAAGCAAAATGTGGTAGATACATAAAATGGAATACTATTCAGCCTTAAAAAGTAAGGAAATTCTGACTTATGTTACAACATGGATGAACCTTGAGGACATTATGCTAACTGAAATAAGCCAGTCACAAAAAGACTCATTCCATTTATATAAGGTACTTAGAGTAATCAAAATCATAAAAACAGAAAGTAGAATGGTGGTTTCCCGGGGCCAAGGGGGAGGGGCAATGAAGTGTTCTTGTTTAATGGATATAGAATTTCAGTTTTACAAGATGAAAGTGTCCTGCAGATGGATGGTGGTGTCAGTAGCACAATAATGTGAATGTACATAACATCACCGAATAGTACACTTAAAAATGATTAAGATGATAAATTTTAGGTTGTGTATTTTACCAAAATAAAAAAAATTTTGGAAAAAGCACTCATAGGGTAGAAGGGCCATCAGTTATATTGAAGAGGAGAAGGCCTGAGAAAGGACTCACAAATTTGTCCAATTGGGAGATATCAGTATAACCACTCCCTGCAGCAATCACTTTGCCTATTTACAATCTTACCCACGCAGTTTTCCCAGGTCTTGCTTATGTGGCACACCAATTCCTTCCTTATACCCTGTACCAACCTAGAATATCTCCTACCCCTAGACATGTTGGCCACACCAGGAACACATTGGAAGTTAACACGTCATAGTTGTGATCATCATTATCGTGATTCTTCCGGACATGGAAAAAATAGATCCCCCAGCCAGTTTTCACACATAAAGAGAAGAAGAAAATTACTTTATCTTTACCCCGATGAAGGCAAGCTAAACAATAATCGAATTGTGGACATGGTGAACAAATCCTCATCTGAATATGCCCCAAAGGAATTGGACAGCCAGGCAGGCATAATGAAGACTGTAGAACACTCCACTCTGGCCTACTTAATAGCCCAAGGCAGGATATAATAACACATGGTGACTTCTCATCTATGGATAGATGTGCCTTTCAGAACCTCAGAAAATCACATTCTGTAAATAACTATCTACATAAGACTAAATACCAAATACTAAATATGTGAGCCAAATACCAGCCTGCACCTTGATTTTTTTCGATATTATCAAAGAAAAACATGCACATGGCTAGTGAGGAACACTCGGTTAAAGGCTTCTCAGAAAGGATGTTCTCTTGCTCTTTCTCCAAAATATAAATTAAAATGAAAACCCTGTTTGAAATCTCCACTTCCCCTACACAACATTTACTACATGTACAAATGAGGAACTATTAAGCTTGTCCCTATTTCCCCAAGGGCTATATTCAAAGTTCAAATGTCCAAATACCCAGTCTAGGACAATCCATTGTGACCTTCAGCTTGGTGAACCTGCACTCATACTCCTTCCTTTGGACTCATACCTTTTACACTCAATCTGACATTTGATTGATAGAATGAATGAAAAGTTTACAATATTAAGTATCAGGAGCTGTACTAAGGCTTTTTATTTATCACCTCATTTCTGCTTCACCATACAGGGAGGCTCGTGAAATATCTACAGCGTAAAAATTAAGAAATCTAGCCTCAGAGAGACCAAATGCCTCTCCCAAGGCTACAGGTCCAAGAAGTGACAGAGTTCAGACTAGAACCTACGGTGCCTCACTCCAAAACCTATGCTCTTATGTAGGAGGAGGATGTCTTACATCAGCTATAATTGCTACCCCCATATCCTCGTGAGTTAGTAAACCTCCTCTCTGAGGGTAACTCTGAGGCCACAGCAGTGACCAGTCACTACCACTTGATGGGACTACAGAGCTGTGTCCAAACACCAGGGGGAGTGTTTGAAATATGTAAATAAAGAAAGAAATGCATTCGCAGTGCCTACAATTAAAGATGTAGTGCATGAGGGTGCTGTGGGTCAGGCACATCCCTAAAAGGCTGCATTGAACAGGACATTGAAAGGAACATGTCCTATCAGATAAGAAAACTGGCAGACACTCCAAAGGGCAAAACAGTAAGCATCCAGTACAACCACGTCTTATTACAGTGATATAAAATAAGTTAGTTAAATGAAGGACAGAATTTTTAGTGCGAGTTGTCAACAGGGTAGGTTATTTTCTCCACCCTCACGAGACTGGGCCTTTGCACACATTCCCAAAAGTCACAAACATTCTATTCAAATGGGAGATAACCTTCTGGGGAATTGCCACAAGTACTGACTTTCTTAAGCCCACACGACTTTCTTAAGCATGTGCTCTATTGGGAGCTAAGCACCAGTTGTCCAGTTGTCCTTTTCAGTTTCTTCTTTATGAATTCATGCCATCATTTAATGGCACCCATTGCTGGGCAATGATATGGAGAATGAATGGTCCAGCAAATGTCCCAGATATCTGCCCACTGCAGGGTGCTTTAGGCTGTGAAGGTAGCACCATTATGCTACTGATGTGGTCAGTGAATTCAAATATAAAATACAGTCCAAACAGCAGTCTTTAAATATTGCTATTTGCCATGTAGACACGCTTGGCAAGGCCGTACTCAGAAAAGGGATCCACTATAATGCATGTCCAGCGGTAACCTTGAGAAGAGGGCAAAGCACCAGGTCTGGCACTTTTGACTTTAGGAACCAGAGATCCCCTCTCTACTTAACTGTGCAGTTGGCACTCTGCACACATTTCCAGGCTCCTTGGCCTGATATGCTGGAGTCAATAGGTCTTGTTTTTGGACCGAATTATAGATGGCCAACCATGCCTTGATGCATAGTCTACCCAGGTGACCATGGTCCTAACCTGGGCAATGCGGGTATGATGAGTTTGTTGATTTCACTGATTTTCATCCAAAAATGACCCTTATCCATGGGTATGTACATTGATATGCACGGGACACATAAAGGAGGTGTGTGTCTTTTGCAATCTGCTGATAATGTTTGTCTCCATGGAGGCTGAGACTTGATCATCCAGTCATCCCCTTACCAGGAGCCAGTCCATACTGTCAGCCAAAGGGTCCCTGCCCAGGGGTCAATCAAATGTAACAAGGTGCATTGCAGGGGGCGTTCTTCCAGGACAAGACGCACAGCCCATATCTCCACCTATTGAGCAGAATGCACTTTTCCATGCACAGG